>NC_081409.1:351522978-351822978 GCF_030272615.1 Cryptomeria japonica
CCTCTCTCAAGAGAACGTACAAGGTACTGAAACTATTAGTTCCCTGCCCTGCCATAACTTTTTAAAGGCTTAGTAGCGCGTATGGGGTACTATCCTCATTATTCATCACCCTATGATAACATTTTTAGGCTTAGTAGCACGTACGCGCTACTTATCAACCCAAAATGGAAAAAAAGAATACCGTTGGGCTTCTCAACATTTTATGGTCTAACAGCGCGTACACGGTTATTAATGTAGCGCGTACGTTGTTTATAGACATAGTTTCAGTTGCCCAAGAGCCTCAACGGCCTCAAAAGAAGTTTTTGAGGTCATTGAAGGCCCCACTAGAACTATGTCTGCACTTCTATCACTGTTTTATACATAAAAGTAAGTGAATTTTTTGTTTTTGCATGATTTCAAATGATTGAATTGTTGTTTTTATTAGTTTTTTATTTTTGCATGGTTTCAAATGATTGAATTGTGATTGTTTAATAGTTTGATTCCAAAAAATAGTGATAAGATGCATATTTATGGTTCTTTATTTATTTATTATCTTTTCTTTACATATATATGTAATATGATTCTATTTAGGTCAACCGATATCAACCATGGGAAAGAACAAGAAAGGAATGATGGAACAACGAGAGGCTCAAAAGGAAAGACAAAGGCAGCGTATGAAGAAATTGCGTGACATAAGAACAATGGGAGAAGAAGGTATGTCATCCTCAACATCTCAATTCGATTTACCAAACGAATATAATGCACCTAATGCAATTGAAGAAGAAACATTTGATAATTTACCGTTTGAACCTAATGCAATTGAAGAAGATACTGCATTGAATAATCAATTAAATGATGAACATATTACACCTTCTCTACTTGATGAGTTGAATGTACATAATGCACCGATGTTAAAACCTCCTAGAATCATTCGTAGGAAACCAAAGTATCTAATTGACATTGATGAGAATATATTGAAGTCAATGCCTAATAAAATGAATGAACAAACTTGTAGGAGAATGGTTAAAAGAATATGGAAAAACTATTTTAAAAACTTAAATCAAACCGCAAGATGTCAATTAATTGTTCAAATGATTAAAAATTTGAATTTTAGAGAGACAATGAAAATTCTAGGCCTAAGATCATCTGAAAGTAATAGTAAAAGAACTATTGTCACAAATCTATTTGATGCATATCAATCTATTGGTTCAAAATCACGTAGTAAAGATTCTAATGCTACTCGACGTGTCATTACATCAACCATAATGAGCAAGAAAATAAAAAAGATCGTTTGATAAGCAAAACAAGTAAGTCATTAAACGTTAGTAGAACAACATTAAGTAAAGCATTAAAGAGGCAAGAACAAATAGAGGAACCTAGCAATAATTCTCTTTGGGCATTCTTAGGTAGACTACCATGCAAAGACAAGGTTGTTGTAGATGCACTAAAAACATTAATTGAAAATTTTTGGCATGACAACACAAGAGTATCGCCCAACCAAAGAGATGTTGTTAGAAGACGAATTGGGTCTAAAAATCGTGAGCCACATGCGAAACACTATTTGGATATGACTCAAACTAAATTTTATGAAAGATTCCTTCAAAAGTTTCCTCAAATAAAAATTTCTCAAAGATTTTTTGAAATGGAAAAACCTTTTTATATTAAGATTAATCATGTACGCACCACGTGTTGTTGTAGGATGCATATTGAACTTTCCATGCATTATGATATTTTTCGTCATATTTGTTCTACTTTGCACACTAACGATGTTTTGCAGTAATGTAATATACAAGCACCTCCTAAGTTGGCAAGACAATTTATTTCAAGTGTGCTATGTAATAGACATGATGGTTGCATTTATTATAAGATGCCTTGTTTGGAAGGTTCTTGTGCTATATGTGGTGGTTTGCAATGTTTACCAAGATGCATACATTTGGAGAGCACACGTGAAATTGGTACAAAACTAGTTTCTTTCGGAAAATACAAGACAATCACATATGGAGTTAAAGATGGAAAAGATTTGAAGAGATGTGAGCTAGTGAAAAATGATATATGTGTAGCTCAATTTATGAAAATGTTTCAAGAGAAACTAGTTTATGAGTACATAATGCATACACATAGAGCTCGATGGTTAGATGAGCAGTTCAAGTTATGTAAGGACACATTTCCCCTTGGCACCATTGTCTCTATCGTTGATTTCGCTGAAAATTATACACTACAACCTCAAAATGAAGTGAAATCCATGTATTATCACTCTACACAAGTTTCTATTTTTGTACACATAGCATTCATGCATGCAGATGATAGCACAAAGGAGGATAGAAAGGTTGTAAGAGAGTATCACTTCTACATAAGTGATGATCATACTCATTCATCGGAGTTTGTACAAGTATGCTTTAAAGTTTTCTATGATAGTTTAAGGAAAGGAACATACGATACAACCGACACTTAATATGGTCAGATAATTGCACCGCACAATTCAAGAATGCAAGGATGTTTTATTGGTTGACAAGGATGCATGTGACAAGCGGTGTACAATATTTTTGGAATTTCACTGAGGCTGGACATGGTAAGGGAGAGCACGATGGTGCAAGAGCATGTGTGAAAAGAGCCCTAGCCAGGGAAGAATTGAAGTACGAAGGTGGTGCTGAGTTGGTAGATGCAAAAACAATTGTGCGATGGTGTAAGTCTATGATGGGTCCAGGTAATCCAGGTACGTCATTGGTTCATAGATATTTTTGGTTGATCACTGAATCTAACATTGAAAACTATCTAGATTGTTGTAGAGTTGCAGGATCGAGTGACATGCACTCATTTATGAGTTCAAATTCAAGTTCACTGGTAATTTGTACGAGACAGATGGTATGTTTTTGCTCTTCATGAATGTATTATTTGTGGGAAGAATGTGAATCAAAAGAGTGGGTTGACAAATGGTCTTGTAGACTGTTGGTTCCCATTGATTCATATCAAATTCCCAAAGTACTACAATTGAGCCAGATGGAGACATCAGTGGATTTTGACCATGTATCCAACCTAGTGGATTCAAGGGATTTTTTGAGTTAATTTTTTTGCAAGTATTCTTTTTGGTTCATTTTGTTGTACATCATACTTTATTTTTGGTATTAATTAACACTTTATAAAATGTAGGTCATGTGTATGCAATTATTGCAGAAGAGAACAATGAAGAAGGAACAGATTGCTATTTGTGTCATTGTGTTGAGCCTAAAAGAAAATTGACAACCACAATCATTGACGGAGAGGGTATTGAGTACCAAATAGGGTCTGTTGTCGTGACAGGAACATGGCTTCGGAGATACCCTATCAAGAATTATGATGTTTGGTTGTTCGAGGACTTTGAAACACACAGACATAATCTTCATTTCTCTAACCTTGTTGTTGCAACAAATATTCATTTGATGAAGTATTGTGGTAGACCTCATAACAAGATTTTATGGAAAGTTCATGAATCTGACCACGAGGCAATACTTGACACAATACGGGTTAGAGCCGATCCTGAAGGCTCACTTGATTGATTCTATGGTTCAGAGTAGAATGATTTTGAGAATTTTGTATAAATCGTCGATGAATTGTTCTATATTCATTTTTTGTATATATAAATGCCCATGAGCTGATTTTTACATGTTTAGGGGCATAATTTTGTATATTTAAGTGGCTATGAGCTGATTTGTACATATGTACATGCCAAATTTTGTATATTAAAATGGCGATGAGCTAAATCGCACATATTGTAATGCCAAATTTTGTATAAAAGCCCATGAGATGATTTGTAAGATAATTTTTGTATAATCAAATAGCCAAGAGCTCATTTGACCATATTTAGAGGCAAATTTTTGAATAATATGTGACAATGTTTTGTGACTATGTTTTGAGTATATGTGATGTATCCCTGGTCAATCATGAGCATTCTTGATTCTTGTATAATCATGGATAATTATTTGATTCATTATCGGGTCATAGGGGTCATAGATTAAGACTAGATACAATTTGAGCAAAAATTGTCATTGTTGTCAAAAAAATTGTCAAAAAAGTTGTCAAGCAACTTCTACATTGCATTGGTAGAGTATAACTCTCAAAGTTTTGGTGCTTTGGGATGCATGACAGGGGAATGCCTAGCGTAAACCTACCCACCCAGACACGCTCGCGATGTCGGTTTGTGCATATGATAGACAGAATCAATTCTAGCCAATCTTGCAACTTTTCCTTGCAAGCAACTAACAATTTTTGGAGCAGGCAAAAAATGCTACTAATTGAAAATGGCTCCGAGTCGTTAAAAACTGAGATAGGCCATTGTACAAGAGCCCCATGCAACCCCACAGGATCAAACAGATCGACCCTATGTGTCATGGATTGGAAGAAATAGTCCGTCAAATTTTGACAATTTTTTGGACTTAGGGTACTCCAGAGATCGCACCGATAGGGTATGACTCTCGACGTTCTGGTGCTTTGGGATGCATGATAGGGGCATGCCTAGTGTAAACCTACCCACTCAGACATTCTCATGGTGTCGGTTTGTGCATACGATGAACAAAATCAATTCTAGCCAATCTTGCAACTTTTCCTGGCAAGCAACTGACGGTTTTTGGAGTAGGTGAAAAAATGCTACTAATTGAAAATGGCTCTAAGTTGTCAAAAAATGAGATAGGCCATTGTAGAGGAGCCTCACGCGACCCCACAGGATCAAACAGGTTGACCGTATGTGTCGTAGATTGGAAGAAACAATCCATCAAATTTTGACAATTTTTTGGACTCGGGGCACTTGAGAGATCGCACCAGTAGGGTATGACTCTCAATGTTTTAGTGCTTTGGGATACACAACAGGGGCATGCCTAGCATAAAACTACCCACCTGGACATGCTTACAACGTCAGTTTGTGCACACAATGAACAAAATCAATTCTAGTCAATCTTGCAACTTTTCCTTGCAAGCAACGTATTGACGATTTTTGGAGCAGGCGAAAAAATGCTAATAATTGAAAATGGCTCCGAGTCGTCAAAAACTAAGATAGGCCATTATACAAGAGCCTCATGCGACCCCACGGGATAAAATAGATCAACCGTATGTGTCATGGATTGGAAGAACAGTCCGTCAAATTTTGACATTTTTTTGGACTCAAGGCACTTGAGAGATCACACCGGTAGGGTATGACTCTCAACGTTCTGGTACTTTGGGATGCACTACAAGGGCATTCCTACCATAAACCTACCCACCTGGATGCGCTCATGATGTCAGTTTGTGCACACGACGAACATAATCAATTCTAGTCAATCTTGTAACTTTTCCTTGCAAGCAACTAGCGGTTTTTGGAGCAGGCAAAAAAATGCTACTATTTGAAAATGGCTCCGAGTCATCAAAAACCAAGATAAGCCATTATAGAGAGCCTCATGCAACCCCATGGGATCAAACAGATCGACTGTATGTGTCGTGGATTGGAAGAAACAGTCCGTCAAATTTTGACAATTTTTTGGACTCAGAGCACTTGAGAGATTGCACCGGTAGGGTATGACTCTCAAAGTTCTGGTGCTTTGAGATGCATGACAGGGGCATGCCTAGCATAAACCTACCCACCCAGACACGCTCATGATGTCGGTTTGTGCACACGATGAACAAAATTTGACCATTGCGAGCGTGAGGGTGCTCTCGTACCAAACACATTGTTGTTTATACTCATATTGTTGATTACATATGCAAAGATTCATTTAAATTTATAAAAGGGAAGCCACCAAATAAAGAAAATACACAATAATGAACATAATACAAGGAGTTTTGTAGGGTTAATTCAACATTTTAGAAATTTTATCAAATCATATTCCACAATTGCAATGTTTTATGTCATATATTTTTGTTGTTTATATTCATATTGTTGATTACATATGCAATTATTCATTTAAATTTATAAAAGGAAAACCACAAAATACAACGAATACAAAATAATGAACTCATTACACATTTATTGGATCGAATATCGATATTTATATATATAAAAAAGGCATGTCTGCCAAGTCAATACAAGTATTACAAAAATGTGGCATATGCCATGTCCAAATCGATATACAATAAAAATGTAGAATATATCTACATCTATTGGTCATTCTATGACCAAAACTAACACTATATGATCCTAAACTTGTGGTGGATCATCAAAATCAAGCCTCTTCGATGCAGTACGCGGCTCTATAGATGGCTGCAAAACCACAATTCAAAAGCCAAGTTAGAATTCTTTTGTAGAAAATAGTTCACAATTAACAACATAACTATGTATTTAACTTTAATTCCTTTGTAATTGAAATATAGATTACCTCATCGGCTGATCCAGGAGCTAATATCTTTGCTCTCCTCTCCTTGTCACTCTTAGGAGTTTTCTTGAAGACATACTTAAATGGATCCACGTTATGGTCGTACCACAAAGGAGTCTATTGTAGATTAAATGTACAATTAATACAATGTACTAACATAAATATATCAAAAACACTTAAAAGCTATAATATAGAGAACAATGACGTACTTGTGTCTGAGATGCTTCTCCAATGGACTGAGGATGGCTCACCATCTATGTAGAAACTATCGCTATTACCTATACAAAAAATGTACAAAGATTAAATATAATTAATATAATGATAAGTATTGAAGGTTGAAAACAATTAATTTTACATATCAAACAAAAGTGTACCAGATCCTGAGATGCTTCTCCAGTGCAAGGAGGAGGGTTTGTCATTGACGAAATAGGTATGGATATTTCCTGTATGAAAAAATTAAAAAATTATAATATATCACAAGTTCACATGTACACGTGAATATAATCATGAAATCAAGAAAATAAAGTAGAGATACATACCTCCGCCCTCTCTTGATCTGTGGGCGAATCAGGTGCATTCAACATATCCACAAAGCTCAATGACCATTGTACATGTAAAATAGACAAAAAACACTAATCAATCTACAAACCCCAACTAATACTTGATTTCAACATTTTCAAACAATTGTACAACTAAAAATGTGTTCAATTACCTTCTTCACATGTTCTGGCATCTTTGAGGAATTCTTTTTCTTAGGATGAGCCCTAGACGCAGAGGGGGTACCCTAAAAACTTAAAATTAACATGAGATATTAGTACAGATAATAAATTAAACATAATTTAAAAATCTAAAATGAAATGACTTGCATATTCCATCAAAATAATACATAAAAAGAGTTGTACAAAATATGATACCATATAGCCTTGTAGGCCAAAATCGATCGCTGAGAGCATGATGACATCAATCTGGGACATTTCGTCCCCTGTCAACACCTACAAACCAAAAATTGGACCAAGAATTAAAGATAGTTAGTATATCTTGTATTTTTTTGAATTCAAAGTGTACTATTCTATTTTAACATGTTACAAAATTTATACCTTAGGCATCGAAGTTGCAGCTATGGTAATTGGGGGAGGTGTATGGGATACCTCTACTGCATCCTGAAATGCATATTTTTTGTCTCAATTTAAATCGATGTATAAATGAAAATTCATTATGTAATTACAAATTTAAAGTGACTGATAAATAAAATGTTATGAATTCAAATCAACACACCTGTGTATGTGGCTCATGGGCAAACACCATGTCCATCAACTCATCTGTCAGCGCGACATCCTCAACCATGTGAGACTGACATCTACAACCGCAAATCATGCACATATGATATGAGTATCCATCTGCACCAGCTGCATCATCTATCCCCAAGCATATCCCCAAGCAAATGACACACATATGCTCGATGGGCTCTATGTCGCCCTCTAACGGCTCATCATCCAATACAATAGGGTGTGCTAATGATGTCCCATGCTGGATGATGGCATCAGTCAATGTTGTGGTTGCCTGAAGAGTCTGTAGCTCCATCGACTCTTTTAGCTCTAATGGGTCAGCCTGATGCACCTTGGGTTTGGGTGCTAGGGGGCGGCGACTCTACGTGGCTAATCGCCTACGGGCTCCAGGTCTATCTTGGGAAAAGCCACCACCTCTACCATGAAACTCTCTCATGTCAAAATAGTTTGGCTGCACATTGAGCACAAACTCACAATATATTTTTCTCAAAATATATAATGGCACCTCATAATTATTACAAGGTGGATCATCAAAGACCATCCACCACCTTTGCCAAAAAAGATTTTTCATTTGCGCATTGGTACACTAATGTATGGGAAACCTCTTTGCATTAAGAGGTAATGACTGACCAATTTTGGGATCAACAAAAAGGGCACATATTTGTTGTTTAGAAATATTTTTGTTTTTTACTCCATCGTATGATAGCCCATTGGCATAGAATTGATGACACCTATCCCTAAAGCTTCTCCATTTGGTAATTTCTATGGAAACAACTATGGCACCACTAGCTAATGTTTGTAGGCTAGTGGCAAGGGATTTATGATGGTCAAGTTCAGAAGTTTTCAATTTTACCATCAGTCTATTGATTTTAGACGTATTTTGTCCTAATTGATTAATTAATTATTCCTGTGTTTCGGCTGTGCGGTCAAAAGGAGGAATTGGGGGTTGTTCTTGTGTGTTTTCAAGAGGTACATTTGGTTTTTCTTGTGGGTTTTTAGGAGGTACATTTGGTTGTTCTTGTTTTGGATTAGAAGAATCTAGTTTTTGAAACCAAAAAGTGAAAAAACCTAATCAAAATTAATGAAATTAAATTCAAAATGTAAAACAAATTGCATAAACCGGAAAGAAAGACAAAAATAAACAAAAACTAACCTTGATCCATAGCCTGGAGGACAAATCTAGCACCCCGTTCACAGTTTAGGTGAGAAAATGGGGTTAAAATGAAGTTAAAAATGTAATTTACGAGTAAATGAGACCCAATTTTTTTTTAAAAACTTTTTTTACCAGGCACCACGTACGCGGTTTTATTTGGATTATTAGCGTGTATGCGCTCATTTTCCTATGAGCAGTGCATACACGCTCATTTTCCAAGGTGTAGCGCATACGCGCTACCTTTTCTAGGCTCGAGAAGAACAAACCTAAGCGTGTACGCGAGAATTTGAAATTTTAAACCGCATACACGCTACTTGTTTTTCCAAGTGTTTTTTGGGTGGTGTCCACTTTTCTGACCACCATCTTTGTGCACTTACCCACAACAAAGAATTTTGGAGCAATTTTGGTAGTGTAATGGCATCTCAGAAAATAGTCAACAAAGTCTCATAAAATACACAAAGGTGCCAACATATTTATAGAGCTCAACATGAAAAGGTAGACCTTGCTCATGGTTTGTAAAACCAACTCCCATACCTAAGAGGCAAGTACTGTCAGAAACAACAAATTATGATTTCCATGACACATAAAGCATATAGCAAATTCCAAAGCACTAACACCTATCTCTTTTGTAACAATCATCTTGCCTAATGCAATGCATGTTCAGCATAGAAACTACCATTACCAAGAATAGAAACCTTCCTTAACTCACATCACCTATCAAAAGTGAACTCCACCATAACTAGTAGCTGCCAAATATTAACTCCCCTTGATTCTTCCACCAAACTAGTGATCGTCATAGTCATAATAGAAACTTCTCATAGTCCCAACATAGAATTTTATGACGCTAGTCCCCTAAAATTTAGGACCTCTAAGTGGGTGCACACTTCCTAGAAAATAGGAATCCATGTCATAGTCTCACCTTCCATGTAAAATGCCACCTCACTAAGATGTGCCACAAAGGTGACATGACAATAGGAAGTTAGAAACATAGGATATAAAAATATGTGCAATAATTAATTAAACATTTCAGTATTTTAGGACCCTAAGGTTGAGATGTACCTTAATTCCAACATTATCCTACTTGTCGAAGAACTATCAAGAGTCAATCTCCAACATCTTCTCAGGATCCCAAGGCCCATAAAACTGGCATACCATCATACCTTCTCTATGCTCACTAGTTTCGTTAGTGCATCTACAACATTCACCAACATATCAATGTTTTCCAGCTTTACCTTTCTATCTTCTATGATAACATAAACAATATGAAATTGTACATCAATATGATTTGTTCTAACATGGAAGGTAGGATTATTTGCTAAACAAATGACACTTTGACTATCACAATATATAGTAATCTATCTTACATCCAAAACAATGTCTAAACATAAAAATTTATTCCAAATGGCTTCCTTACAAGCATGAGTGGTTGTCATGTACTCTACTTCTGTAGTGGACAAAGAAACTACAACTTGTTGAGCTTACTCATCTAATTGATAGTACCAACAAACATCATAAACACATAATCACTAGTGGATCTTTGTTTGTCAATATCACCTTCCCAATCTGAATCTCCATATCCATGGATGCAAACCGAATGCCAAGGTCTAGTAGGATAAACATGAAAACAAAATGAATACTTAGATGTACCCTATAAATATATAAACACTCTCTTATCTACATCCCAATGCACCCATCTGAGATCAAGCATAAACTAAGTAAGGACTCCCACTACTTGGGCAATGTCTAGCCTCATATAGATAATAGCGTACATCAAACTACTTAAAACACTTGCATAAGGAACTCTAGTCATCTCCTTCATTTCAATAGGACATTTTGGGAATCCTTCACAAAAATATTCATCCCTTGTAACTATTACAAGCTAGGGTTGTTGCACCAAAAGATTGACCTGTTAATGCCGGATACAACCACTAGACTTATAGAATCCACAGGAGGCTGTTAAACCATGTCATGAATCCCCACAAGGGACGTTGGCCCACTACCAACAATCCCCCTCCTAGTGTCACTCACCATGGCCTGCATGATTTGAACATGTGACCAAGCTCTAATACCACTTGCTACAAGCTAGGGTTGTCGTTGCACCAAAATATCAACCTGTCAATGCCCGATACAACCACTAGACTTATAGAATCCATAGGAGGTTGTTAAACCATGTCGTGAGTCTTTGCGAGGGATGCTAGTCCATTGCCAAGAGTAACACTAGAACAACTAGCCATCTACAAGCTATCATGTTCAATCTCTCCAACACAAAGTTTGCATACTTAACATAACTCAACCAAATTTTTTTGTTAGCTCTATCTCTTTTGATCTCAATCCCAAGAATATACCTCGTTGCACCAAGATCTTTTATCTCAAACTATGTTGTCGATTGATGCTACTAACTAAGACTTCAAATCTAAAATCATACTTTTACCATTCCCAACAAACAACAAATCATCCACATAAAGGACTATGATGAGAATGTGACCATTATTAGATTTAAAATATACATAATGGCCAGATTTAGATTCTAGAAATCCAAACGATAACACATAACTATCAAACTTTTTGTACAACATTTTAGGAGATTGTTTCAAACCATAAATAAATTTCTTCAACTTAAAAACTATAATATATTTACCTTTAACTATGAAATGCTTTGGTTGTGACATTTAAATTGTTGGAATTAAGGTGTCTCAAACTTTGAAATCCTAGCATTAATTAGTGCAATATTTGATATGTTTATTTTTATATATATATAATTAATTACTAACAAATATCTAGTCATCTAGCAGGACCCAAAATTTTGGTGGCATATCACTTGGTGATGATTGTATGACACATATGCTGCACATGTGGAAAAAGGTGTCCCATTTTGATGATCTTGTATTTAGTATATGTAGGTGAAACATGTCATGTTATGATAGATTTATGACAAATCTATGATTGTTATTATGACACACCTAAACATATGACAACCTATGATAGATTATATGACAAAATGGACAAGTGGTAGGAGATGCCTTTGGGTGGAGAAGGTCAACACCCAAGTTAAGATATGACAAGTTGTAAGAGAATAATCTATTTATGGTCAATTATGATAGAATCTCTTATAGTTGTAAGTGTTGTAAGTTATGAAAGATTCTTATGACAATTATAAGATGTGTAAGAGCATCTGTCATACCTCAAGATAGTAAATTTTAGGTGCCCAAATTAGGTGGTTTGAATGGGGAGTCATTTGAGGATGTGCAAGTGTCATTTGTATGCTTTTAAATGTCTGAAAAACAGTGCCAAGTGTTTTGTATGAACCCATCTTTTATCTTCATCTAGAATCTTCCTTCTTTGTTGTATTTCTCTATATAATGTGGCCTTAGAGAGTACATTAGTTATGTTAAGTTTTGTAGGTGAAGTGTTATGCTGCCAAAATTGATTTAGAGTGTTTTTTATTTATTATTGAAGACTCTCGTTGAAGGACAAGTGTACTACTATTACATTATAGCTATTTTTTTAGTAATACAAATTAATGTATGTTTAGACTGTGGGGTTTATCTCCTTAAAGAATTTTCCCCATGATATATCTTGTGCTTATTGTGTTTATCTATTTGCATGTTGTATATCTCCTTCTATTTGTAAGAAAATTTACATGATCGCCCCTACTAGATTAGTGTTAGGAAGCATTTTTTGCACCTTAACATCCTTTCAATTGATATGAGTGTCTACCTAGTTTTGGTCCTATTGTTGGATAGCAGGTTTTTTATACTAATCTCAATTTGAGCAGGAGCCTTTGGTGAGTGATTTAAAAATCTTATTGCAAGAAGAAATGGCAAGCACATCCTTAAAAGTTGGTATGGATAATTTTAATGGCAAAAAATGGGAACTTTGAAAGTTGAAAATGGAGGATATGTTGATAGATCAAGATCTATGAGATACAATATTTGGAACAAAACCTCAAACTATAGGACAATATGTTTGGGATATGATAGATAAAAAATATAAGGGCCTCATAAGGTTCTATTTAGCAAACTCCATTCTATTAAATGTCCATGAAGAGAAAATTGAAAAAGATTTTTTCAAGAAGCTTAGAGATGTTTATCAAGCTAAATCCCTAGTAAATAAGTATTTCCGAAGAAAGATAAATATATTCTTTGAAGATAGAAGATGGAGGATATGTTGCTAATAATCTCAATGAATTCAACATGTTTTTTCTTAGTTGGGTTCCATTGGTGATAAGATCGAGGAGGGGTATGGTTGTATGCTTCTATTGTTTCTTTTCCCGACTCACAGGACCACCTCGTTATGGCTATTGGGAGTACAACCACCAAGTTCAAGATGGATAAGGTGGTAGAATCGTTACTTTCCAGAGAGATGCAAAGGAAGACTTCTAAGTTAGCTAAGGAGGCTCTTGCAATTCATAGTAGATAAAAAAAGAAAGGAAAGAAGAAGGAAAATAATGATGAAAGAGGTAGATCCGAATCTCATGAAAGATCTAAGTCTCCTAGAAAGTCCAAGGAAAAATGTTGGGACTAAGGAAAACTATTCGCTTCTATAAAAAATGTACGCAGGAGAAAAATAAGAAAAAGAAGAGACCATCGGATTAATATTTAAAAAAATCCTCTCAAGATTATGGTGAATTTTTTGTCACAGCCCTGGTAATGCATGCATCAAAATATGTTTGGTTGATAGATTTGGGTGTATCTTTACACATGACCTCACATTGGGGTTGGTTTTCAAATTATGAAGAATATGATTGTGTAAAGGTTTATCTCTATGATGTCTCTCATCAGAATGTTGCTTGTTGTGGAAGAGTCAAGATTAAATTCTCTAATGGGTGAGTGAAGGGGATTGATGTGTTAATGCACATCTTGGTTTTTGCATTGAATCTACTCTCTGAATGTAAAATGAGTGATTTGGGTGTGTAGGTTTTTTTACCACAAGGGGGATGCAAGATGACTAGAGGTTTTGTAATGATTATTAAGGGGGTTCAGAATAGCACATTATATAAGCTAGATGAATGCACAGTTCAATGCAATACATATTCTATGGAGTCTAAGAAGAGGGCTTTGGATTCTTCATACTCACTGTTAGGTCAAGCTATAAAGATTATTGTTGCTTCTACATCTAATGGTCATTCTTTATAGCTACCTAAGGGTGCCAATTCTTTGGAGATAAAACTCCCAAAAAATAATTTAATGTTATGATACCAAAGACAAGGTTGCATTGGTGAGAAGGATCTCAAAACCCTGAAAAATAAATTTCTCAATGAGGAGCTTGATTATTGTAATCTTGAGTTCGATTTCTATGAATATTGCATTTATGGTAAACAAAACTGTGTTTAATTTTACTCTAGTCCTCACAAATATTTTGGGTTGTTGGACTTGATAGAATTTGATGTTTTTGGTCCTATTAATATTCCTTCAATTTTAAAATCTATGTATTTCGTATCATTTATTGATGACTACAATAGAAGGACATTTATTTATTTTCTCAGAAGTAAATCTAAATTCTTTAGTTAGTTTAAGGACTTTAAGGCTCTCGTTGAGAATTAGACTTGTAGAAAGATTAAGTGTTTGAGAAAAGACAATGGTGGTAAGTTTTTCTCAACAAATTTTGATAGGTTTTGTAAAGACCATGGGATTGAGAGGCATAATACAACTCCATACACCCCTTAATAGAATGAAGTTGTTAAGAGGATAAACAAGACTTCGATTGAGAGGGCTAGGACTATGCTTAGTGGTGTTGGTATCGAACAATTTTTTTGGTTGAAGTTATAGTCATTGCCTACTATCTAGTAAATAGATCTCATACATCAACACTTGTTGATAAGATACATTTGGAGGTTTGACTAGGAAAGAAACCTTCTATGAGACATCTTAGAGTATTTGGTTGTGAAGGTTTGACTAAGAAAGAAACCTTCTATGAGTCATCTTAGAGTATTTGGTTGTGAACATTATGCTCATATTTCAAGTGAAAAAAGATCTAAGCTGGAGAACAATGTTGTTAAGTTTATCTTTATTGGCTATGTTGTCAATGTAAAAGGGTACAAGCTTTTGAATCCAGTGATGAAGAAAATAATTTATAGCATAAGTTTCATTTACAAAGAGATGAAATATTCCATTGTTGAGTTGTATCTAAAGAAAGATGATAAATAGAGTAAGGAGGTTGTTTAGATTCCTTCTACCCCTAAGAAAGAAGAACTATGAGCTCTTGGTGGACCTAATGATGAGGAGAGCTCTCGTAAATTTGAAACTTTAGAAGAAGATCAAGAACCTCAACCTCAGCATTTGAGGAGGTCTAAAATAATTTGGTGGAAACTAGATAGGTAAATGGTTATTCAATATTATATTCCAATTGTAGTATTTCTTTTTTTGCTAACACTGATGAGTTTAGGTTTGTTCGAGAGGCTATGGGTATGAGTGATGCAAATTCCTAGATGGAAGCCCTAAATGATGAGATGGGATCTTGGAAGAAGAATAATACTTGGGATATGTTACCTTTTCCTAAATGATGTAAGATCATGGGATGAAAATGGGCGTTCAAGAAAAATTTAGATACTAATGGCAGTGTTTAAAAGCATAATGTTAAAGTTTGGACAATAATGTGTTGGCATTGATGTCATCCCATGTTTGTATGTTGAGTTCAAGAATTACAATATTATCTTTTGATGTTCATGGTTTTATGTCAAAATATAATCTATGGTTGGGGGTATGTGCAGGATCATGGTGTGCCAAAATAGGCCCTTAAGTGGCAATGATTTTTTTTGAAAATCAAAGTTATGCAACTTGACATGAAAATTTGAATAAGGTATGAACAATATTTTTAAAATATGTAAGAAGAGAATATATAGAAAATTGAATGCAATTTCTAAGATACTAGTTGTTTTTTGGAAAAAAAAAATCCTATTTGATGAAAATTTCAATTTTCAATGCAGTGGTACTAAAATTTCAAGAAAAAGATAAGAAGTAGGCATATGTCTGCCCACCCTAATCACAATCAAATCATAATAGTTTTTTATAATATTTATAATATAAGTATTAGACTCATGTCCGGATGTGACACATAATTTTTTATAAAGTAAATAATTATTTATGAATTTTTTACTACAACTTTTCATAAATTCAAAAACTCCTATGTCTGACCACCTTAACTTGGTCAAAACCTTATGAAATTCATTTTTAAATTTTTTTACCTATATTAGATGAAGCATAGGATGTGACGCATGTTTTGGATTCAAAAAATGTTATACCGTTTGAAAGTTATGAGTGTTTTTCAATCAACCTATCAATCAAGACTTTTGTCAGAATTCGATTAGAAAATAAATAATAATTATTTATTAAAGTCGAAATAAGACAAGCCTTATATTGTTGGAAAGATGAGAACGTCCTTAAAAAACCCTTTTTTTGTTTTATCAATTTTGGCTATAAAAAAAGTCATTAGCCACTAGTGTAAAGTCTGGAAAATCAAGAAATACTGAAAAACACATTTTTTCAGTTGACTTTCTAGGCTTGTCACTTCCAAGCCAAATCCTAAAGCAAACTCGAGCCAAAATTTTAAATTTTAAATTTGTACAATAGAAATCGGATATCTGATACAATCGGATATCCGATTTTAATAAGTAAATTCAATAACTAAATTTGCACATAATTAATCTATTGTTTATTAATATATTAATATATAATATATTAATATACAATATAATAATTTATAAATATATTAGTATATGATATTAGGGGAGAGATAGGAGAGGGGGGGAGGGAGAGAAAGGGAGGGGAATGGAGGGAGAGAGATAGAGAGAGGGAGGGGGAAGGGGTCATATTATGTCCTATGACCCCTTAAGACACCATATGACCCCTTAGGTGTCAAATTTTTGTAAGCAGTATTGGCACTTCTTTTTATATTATAATAATGGTTCATCTTGCCACCTTATGATACACTATGACCCATTAGGACACCATATGGTGTCGTTAGGGGTCATATGGTGTTCTAAGGGGTCATGGGATACCATATGACCCCTAAGGACAACATATGACCCCTTATGACACCATATTGGGTCGTTATGGCTCTTATGGTGTCTTAAGGGGTCATATTGTGTTCTATGACCCCTTAGGAAACCAAATTGTGTCGTTATGGGTCATATTGTGTCCTAAGGGGTCATATTGTGTCATATGACCCCTTACGACATGATATGACCCCTTAGGACATAATATGACCCTTTACAACACTATACGGTGTCGTTATGGGTCATATGACCCCTTATGACCTCTTATGACACCATATGGTGTCGTTAGGGATCATATGGTGTCCCAAGGGATCATGGGATACTATATGACCCGTAAGGACAACATATGACCCCTTATGACACCATATTGGGTCGTTATGGGTCCTATGGTGTCCTAAGGGGTCATATTGTGCCCTATGACCCCTTAAGACACCATATGACCCTTACGACACCAAATTGTGTCTTTATGAGTCATATTGTGTCATATGACCCCTTAAGACATCATATGACCCCTTAGGACACAATATGACCCTTTATGACACTATACGATGTTGTTATGGGTCATATGACCCCTTATGACACCATATGGCATCATTAGGGGTCAAATGGTGTCATAAGGGGTCATGGGATACTATATAACCCCTAAGGACAACATATGACACCTTATGACACCATATTGGGTTGTTATGGGTCCTATGGTGTCCTAAGGGGTCATATTGTGTCCTATGACCCCTTACGATACTAAATTATGTCTTTATGGGTGATATTGTGTCCTAAGGGGTCATATTGTGTCATATGACTCCTTAAGACACCATATGACCCCTTAGGACACAATATGAACCTTTACGACACTATACAATGTTGCTATGGGTCATATGACCCTTATGACACCATATGGTGTCGTTAGGGGTCATATGGTGTCCTAAGGGGTCATGGGATACCATATGACCCCTAAGGACAACATATTACCCCTTATGACACCATATTGGGTTTTCATAGGTCCTATGGTGTCCTAAGGGGTCATATTGTGTCCTATGACCCCTTAGGACACCATATGACCCCTTACGAGACCAATTTGTGTCGTTATGGGTCATATTGTTTCCTAAGGGGTCATATTGTGTCATATGACCCCTTAAGACACCATATGACCCCTTAAGACACCATATGACCCCTTAGGACACAATATGACCCTTTACAACACAATACGGTGTCGTTATGGGTCATATTAGGTCCTACGAAGTCATATTAGGTCATATGTCCCCTTAAGACAACATATGACCCCTTACAACACCAAATTGTGTTGTTATGGGTCATATTGTGTCCTAAGGAGTCATATTGTGTCATATGACCCCTTAAGACACCATATGACCCCTTATAACACTATATTGGGTCATTATGGGTCTTAAGAGGTCATATGACCCCTCTCCCCTACTCCCTCCCTCTCTCTCTCTCTCTCTCTCTCTCTATATATATATATATATATATATATATATATATATATATCCCTCTCCCCTAATATTTCTCTCTCTCCCCCTTTCTTCTAATCTCTCTCTCTCTCTCTCTCTCTCTCTCTCTCTCTCCTCTAATATTTCTCTCTCTCCCCCTTTCCCCTAATCTCTCTCTCCCTCTCCCCTAATATTTCTCTCTCTCCCCCTTTCCCCTAATCTCTCTCTCTCCCTCTCCCCTAATCTCTCCCTCCCTCCCCCTCCCCCTCCCCCCTCCCCCTCTCTCCCCTCCCCCTAATATTTATCTCTCCCTCTCTCTCTCTCTCTCTCTCTCTCTCTCTCTCTCTCTCTCTCTCTCTCTCTCTCTCTCTCTCTCTCTCTCTCTCTCTCTCTCCCCTAATCGCTCTCTCCCTACCCCCTCCCCTAATATTTCTCTCTAAAATATTAGTACTCAAATTTGATATCTGATATAATCAGATATCCAATTTCTGCCACTGCCATTAATGTGGCAACAGTAAAAAAAAGGCAGCAATGGGAATTATTTTTGGAACCCCAAATTTATGCATTAAAATTAGATATCCGATATAATCGGATATTCAATATAAATAAAAAAGATCCTTGTGGGCCATTTTGTGGATTCCAACAACCCACATTCTTCACATTCTAGTTTATGTCGGCAATCACTGGTTTTCAAACAGGTTGAGACAAATTTGTGCTTTTGAGAGATTCTTAAAGTCAAATCTTACATTGTCAATCATTCAAGAGCATCTTTGTGGAGGTAAATTGGGAGTAGTAGTCATCGAAAGTCAGATAACTGGTCTGATTACTATCACGTAAATGGTCAGATAACTATACAGGTCAATTCAAGAATGCACGTATGTTTTATTGGCTAAGTAGAATGCATGTAGGGAGGTGTATAACTCATATTTGGTGTTTTTTTGAGGTAGGGCATGGGAAGTGGGAGCATGATGGAGCAGGTGCATGCTTGAAGAGAGCTCTAGTTAAGGAGCAATTGAGGATTTCATGTGCAAATTTCTGCGATGCACGTTCTATTGTTGATTGGTGTAGTTCAACATTGTCACATGGAGGTAATCTTTATTCAATAGTGACCAAATTCTTTTGCTTGGTTGAGGAGGGCACAATGGAAGATAGATTAGATTACCAAACAATTCAAGATTATTCAAAGATGCAAGTACATGGACCATTTGGACACAAGCATTGGCTTGTTTTTGTCAGAGTTGTGTTCGGTGTGATTGGGATCAATGCGAGTCAAGTGAATGGGTTGATACGTGGATTCCACAATATCTAACTCCTTTATCTCAAACAATATCCTTGTCAAATGATGACATGGAAAGTTCACTTGAGTATATAACTATCTATCAGATCTTGTACAACTAGGACATGTTTTTGCAGTTGTTGCACTGCAACGGAATGAAGATGATGCAAAGATTCTTGGAGTAGATCCTAATCACCTAGCTGTCTTTGTTTCTCTCGTCAACCCTCTAACTCCTCAAGCCCATCCAATGGCACTTGGTAAGGGGTTTTCTATTTATACCTCCAAGGTATAGCCACCAATCTTAGACAATCAACACTTCCTATTGAGGTTTCCACCTCAATCCCTAACACCACTCCTAAGTGCTCCAACAACCCGTGTAAAGGATCCCACTTCACAAACTTGTTTCAAGAGTACAACATGAGGTTACACAAATTTTTTGGTGTCTTCATCTAGTTTGGTCACCTTCAAATCTATAACCAAGGTTTCTCAACCTTACTTTATCTCTACCGGGCTCCAAATAGGCCTAATACAATTAGCCCTCCTATCACGGTTTTCAAGGCTTATTTTTAAATCTTCCCACACAAGGCCACAAATAAATTACATTTATCGACACCCTTTTTATAGTTACATACAATATTTCAAAATTCCATATGGGTTCTCCGTACACATGGGGTTTCCAATACTATCCTATTTTTAAGGGTTTTAGGCCTCCCCGGGTGACTTACAAATTTGGTCTTAAAAACCTTCACTAGTCAAAACATCTGCAGAAACCAATCAAGGATTATTTAAGGAAATTCATTCAGGTCTCCAATCATATACCTTTCTTAATTAATAGGGTTCCTCAGCTTATGCAAGTTCCCAGATGCGGGGAAGAGAAGCATTATTGGATAGGCCCCATTCTATCAATTTATATGTGCCCTGAAATAGCACAGCTCCTGTTGTCCTAGTCTCACCAACTCCTAGCTGTGAGCCTAGGGTATCATTGTACATTCACCACAAAAGTCTGCAAAACTAAAAAACCTACTCTAAACATATTTATAGACCCTAACCTATCATTCCACATGATTTCAACTGGTGCCATCAATGGATGCTCAGGTTAGAGCCATTTCTTGCTTAAACCCTAGTTGTCAAGGGTTTTACACCTAGTCACAAAGAATGGATTGAATCTCTACAACTAGACACAATCAAACTTGCTAATATACCTTGTTGAAAAGTAGACTCAACAAACTCTCATTAACTTGCAATGATATTCTTCTGACAAGTTCGTACTGGATCATACAAAACAATAAAAACACAAAAAACTGTCAAAACAGTGTCACAAACAAGATTTCCTTACAACTCAAAAACTTGCTTTTGCATTCTAGATCTTCTAACCTGTACAATGATGATGTCTTGGGATTTAAACTACCTAGTTTAGTTGGTTAGAACCAACTTCTTCACCGCCAACATAAAAAATGCAACTTTTGCAATGTTGTAAAATGTTGCTTAACAACTTTTACATTTTTTCTTAACCTTAGGATGCAAATTTTGCATTCAGGTGTACTTGGAGGCTCTAAAAGTCCCTTAATGCATTCTAGGATACATAAAACAATGACTTGCATCCCATTACATGATGACTTTATTCTAGAGTAGTGCATCTATGACCAACATCAACATTACAACTTCCTAGACTAATAACATCATGACCTCAACAAAAACTTGGACACTCAACCATGGCTCCATTGAGTCACAAATGGTTGGTCCATTATTACAACATGAAAACTTAGAACAAACCAAAATTGTTTGGAGTGATGTGTTCCCTGGACCATACTCCCCTAGGACAAAGAACTCACGTCCCTTGAGTTAAGAGGTCTACACTTTCCACTCCATGCTAGAGTATATCTGATTCCATCATCCACATAACATCTGATTTAGGTAACCCTACCCACTTTATAAGATAATGTTTGTATACTTCGTTCCTTGTCTTCTTTACTATCTTGGTGTCCAATATACTTTCCAACTTGACCGGTTGGCATGGTGGCAATCTTCATTAGCCTATGATGAAGTGTCCATCTGATGTGTTTGTGATTCTCCCTTGTATGGATAGAGATCACATACATTAAAGATAGGAGAAATACCCAAGGTGGGAGGAAGTTCAACTTCATATGCATTCTGTTCATATTTGTGCACCACCTTGAGAGGCCCAATCTTATTCATCAATAGTTTAGTAGGCTACCCTTTTGGAAGTCTCTCCTTCCTTAGGTATGCTAAGACCAAATCTCCAATCTTAAATTGCACATTCCTTCTTGTTTTATTAGCATTCCTCTTATACTGCTCGAACTTTTGTTGTAAGGTCTGCCTTACCTTATCATGCACTTCTTTGATACCTTCTACAAAATTCTCTCCTTGTGCACTCTTAGGCGCCATAGAACTGAGATCTCTAAGCTCTATTATTCCCCTAGGATGAAAACCATACACTATCTCAAAGAGAATTTTACTTGTGCTTCGGTTAACTAAGTCATTGTATGCATATTCTGCCTGGTCGAGTACCAAATCCCAAGTCTTCCCATGTTGTTTGGTGAGGCATCTTAATAAATTACCTAAGGATTTTCTAACTACCTCTGTCTGACCATTTGATTGAGGATGATAAGCAGATGAAAAGGATAATTTTGTGCCCAACTTTCTCCAAAGTGTCCTCCAAAAGTGGCTTAAGAACTTCACATCCCTATCACTGACTATGTTGATTGGAAGGCCATGAATTCTAACTACCTCCTTGAAGAAGAGTCCTGCAATGTAGGTGGCATCATTGGTGCTTTTATAAGGTATAAAATGTGCCATTTTACTGAATCTATCAACCACAATATACACACTGTCAAATCCCCTAGGAGTTCTTGGTAAGCCTAACACAAAATCCATGCTCAAACATTCCCAAGGCCTTTGAGGTATGACCAAAGGTTGGTATAGACCTGCATTACTTGATGAACCTTCTCTTTGACAGATTGCACATTGTTCTACAAACCTTCTCACTTTTGATTGCAACTTGGGCAAATGGTAAAACCTACTAACCTACTCCATAGTTTTATCTATGCCAAAATGACCTCCTAGACCTCCTTGATGCTTTTCTTGGATAATGTTTTGTCTCATAGAATATTGGGGAATGGAAAGAAGGTGTCCTTTGAACAACAAACATCATGTATCTTTGCAAAATCGTTATCATCCTTGTAGAGGTCTTTTAACTCAGTCAATCCCACGGTTTGCAATTGTATCTCCTGCATAGTCATGACTATCCTACTTAATGCATCAGCTACCTTGTTTTCAATGCCCTTTTTGTGCTTGATAGTGAAGGTGTAGGATTTTAGGTATTCAACCCACTTTAGGTGTCTTTGATTCAACTTCTCTTGCCCATTAAGGAAACTAAGGGCATGGTTGTTAGTGTAAACTACAAACTCTTTGGACAAAAAGTAATGACGCCACTTCTTCAATTCTTGCACCATGACATACAACTCCAAGTCATATGTGGAGTATCTTTGCTTGGATTCATTCAATTTTTCTGAGAAGAATGCTATAGGATGACCTTCTTGACTTAAAACAACCCCTATTGCCCTCTGGCTAGCATCACACTCTAATGTAAACAACTGACTGAAATCAGGCAATCTCAGGGTTGGCAACTCTGCTATCTTAGCTTTCAACAATTCAAACCCCTTGTTGGCTTTTGTTGTCCATTGAAATTGACATTTAATCCCTCATTTAATGGTGTTAAGTATAAGATCACAAACATGGCTAAATTTTCTCATAAAATTCCTATAAAAAGATGCCATTACATGAAAACTTCTAACATCACTTATGCCCCTAGGTATAGGCCAATTAAGTATTGCTTCTACTTTACTTGGATCCATTTTTAAACAACCTTGTGAAATGACAAAACCAAGTTAAACTAACTCTGTCTTCAAGAACTCACATTTTTCAAGGTTGATTTTGGGCTGAGCCTCCTTCAACTTCTTCAAGACCATCTCCACATGCTTAAGGTGTTCCTCCTTGGACCCGTTGAAGACCAAAATGTCATCAAGATACACAATAACAAACTTGCTAATAAACTCAACTAAGACTTCATTCATGAGCCTTTAAAAGGTACTAGGTGCATTGGTGAGGCCAAAAGGCATCACCAACCACTCATATAGGCCTACATTAGTTCTAAAGGTTGTCTTCCATTCATCACCAGGTCTAATTCTTATCTGATGATAACCAGATTTCAAGTTCACCTTTGTGAAGTAGCATGCTCCACCTATATTTTCCAATAGGTCCTCTATCCTTGGCATGGGAAACCGGTATCTTATAGTGATCTTATTAATTGCCTTTGAGTCAATGCACATCCTCCATTTTCCTCCTCTTTTAGGCACTAGAACTATGGGAACAACAAAATAACTAAACTCTTTTTAATAAACCCTTTGTCTAAGAGTTCTTGCACTTGTTTGGCGATCTCTTCATTTTGACTAGGTGTCATTTTATAAGTAGCTTTGTTCGGAAAATTTGCCCCTGGTATCATGATTTACATCCCTCATTGGAGGCAAAGAATTAGGCGTATCGTCTCCTATAACTTCTGCATATTGCTTTAGTAGACCTTGCACTTCTTGAGAAACTTCACTTATTGGATCTGCCTTAGCTTCATCTTTAGGCTTTAACATTGTAGCATAGCCCTGATTCATTCTCCTGAACCAGGCCAGTCAAAATCAAACCTTCTTGTTTTAATTCTTTAAGGAACTCTTTTCCACTTAGCAACATAACACTTGACCCTACTTGTTTTTCCTCATTTGGATAAGATAATGGATCCATTTGATACTTCTTTCCATTCTTGGTAATGAGATAACTGTTCTTTTCTCTATCGTGACAAGATTTCACATCATATTGCCATGGACGGCCCAAGAGAAGATGACAGGCATCCATAGGCAATATGTCACATAGAATTTTATCCTTGTATTCACCAATTTCAAAGTCCACCCATGCTTGTTCATCAACTAAGACATGTTGACCTCGGTTGAGCCATGATACCTTATAGGGAGTGAGATGGGGCAATGTTTTCATTTTGAGCTTATCCACCTGTAAAGCGGAAAATCGCGGTCGAACCCTAGTTGGTCCCCCCTCTTCTAACTCCGAGGAGAGAGAAGGGAGGTTCGCTAGGATTCGATGGGTTTTCACTTAGGAGGAAGACTTTACATTCAAAAGAGGGGTTGAAACTCATAAGATCCAATCCCACACAATGTAAGGTTGGATGCTAAATGAATTTCAAGGGTTAGGAAAGCAAGGCTACCCTCTTTTGTAAAGAATGTTGATTAAGGAAATTAAGCTAAGGATGCATAGAAAGTCATAAAGATTCGCTTATAAACTGAGTTTAGGTTATAGGATGAAGCTGCGGACCTGGAATTAGCAGTAGAATGTCGATACGGCGCTGTCCTACAAATTTGAGAAAAAGTTGTCGGGACGATGGTGCCCGGCGCCACGGTCCTCCGAAAAATCCTCGAAACGAAGGGGGATCTGTTCGTCTCTACACAAGGATTCCAGATCTTCAATTTCAGCCGCGTACCTGCAACCTACACACAGAAAAGTGAAGACAATTGGGGGGTTAGGGATTAGGGGTTTGCCTTTAGGTCAAACCCCGGTTTTGGAATTAACCAAGAAATGAGCAAGTGCTATAAATGTAAATGACTGTAATGTAAAACAAGTACTAATACCTTGTTCTAAGGATGTTGGTATCCTTATGTGCGAAGGTTTAGATGTTGTATGTTGTATGTTGTAGCATGTAATAAGTGATCTCCTCTTCAATGGTTGAATCCTTGACTTGAATGCAACACTTAGCCTTGAATGGAGACTTGGAATGATCAATTGCTTGAATGCTTGAATGCTTGAGTATAGTTTCCACGTTTTTCACATATGTCCTTCTCATCTATCTCAAATGAGAGAGAAAAATGTAGTTTATATACTTGTCAATTAGGGTTGATAGACTGATTTTCCCGACCTTAGGCTGACCAGGGAAGTATATTTCCAAATTGCAATCAAAAAGACCCGATATCACTTAGGAAACCGGGCCCAAAATAGGACCCAGGGACCAGGGCGCTAGGCACCATGGTCCTGGAGGACCAAGGCGCTGGGCACCATGGTCCTGGAGGACCAAGGCGCTGGGCGCCCTGGTCCTGAGGGACCAGGGCGCTGGGCGCTCTAGTCCCACCTCCGGGACAGCGGGGTGCAAGGAGGTTCAGGCCAATGGTGCTTGAAAAATGCAGTTTTCAGTGTCGTGAGCAAGTTTTGGGGTCTCCATTCAGGTTGCGTGTTGCGTCGCCATCGTGAAGACCGAAATGCAGTCGAAATTGCAAGTGTCGCAATTTTAGGACGCTACATTTAGCCCCCACTTTAGCGAGAGTATGTATGCTCATACTTCCGGTAAAGTACAAGGAAACAACGTTGAAAGACTTTCACCACGTCAAGGAGGCAAGATACACCAAGCCCCCAGTGGACTAAGGATCTTACGACTTCGATTGACAAAGTATAAGGGAAGATCACGAGGGAGAACCATGACTATCAGTAGTAAGGTTCCCTCACTATGAGTCATGCAAAAGAAATACCAAAAATCTTCAAGACAAAGCTAAGTTTGCCAAGAAATTTTCAAGTATCTTTGAAAGGATAGACAGGGTGTATGCCCCCCTACATTAAAGCGATCGCACACGCCTCAACGGGGGTGATTGTTTTAATGTAGCGATACACATAAGAAATGAGAAAGGAAAAGGAGCACGTTATCGCAAAGATTTAGCCCCCAAGTGTGAGATAAACCCAAGGATAATAGACACAAAACACAAAGCACGAGGTGACTTCACTTTCCTCGGGGTCAGTATGCTGTATGATAAGTCATGTATATATCATATGTATGTATGCATAATTGTTCTTCATTCCCCAATCAAGGAAGGTCATCTAGAAGAAGGGAACACATGTGTCTTTTGAGTCAACATGAGAGAGACCGAGAGATCTCAATGCTTTGCATCGTCCTCAAGTAGACAACACTAAGGACGACAAATAGAAGAATGAGAATAACATATAGAAGAAGTAACAAAAGAGAGGGGGAGAGAATCTGCCATGCTAATGTAACTAGTCTAGCACGTCATCTACCCCCCGATCTTGCTGATCAATGTTTCGGAAGGCAGGGAACACGCTAGAGGAGGAACATCCAACACAGCAGATGGAGCTATCACAAGATCCAAACAAGGGCTATGTTCATGTTCCAAGCCACATTGTTCTTGTCTAGGAGCTAGGATAAGTGCTTTAGAAAATTCATTAGATAAATGGTTATCAACATCAACAAGTTCATATTCGCTATCAGAAGCAAGAGGAGTAACATTTTCATCATGCATAACATTTTCATCTATATCATCATCAAGATTTATAAAAATAGGATCTTTAACTCGCACAGGATCAAGACCATCATGCATCTTATGTTTAGGAAATTTAGGCTCAATATCCGGCTGAGGAGAAAATGAAGGTGTTTTTGGAGATTGTGAAGTTTGAGAAGTAGCTGCTTGAGCCCTAAGACGACGCTTTCGTCGGCGTTCCCGTGCAGAACGATTACGTCTAGTCTTAGTAGGAAGTGTAGAAGATAGAGGAGGAGGAATGTTCTCATCCTTATCACTTGGATGTTTAGGTTGTGGTCTCTTAGGCTGGATAATAGGAGAAGAAGAAGGTCTCTTCTCTCTATAAAAGGCAGGAGGAGGAACTGCTCCATATAAAGGAAGAATTTTTGGTTTAGGAAGAAGACCAAGTCCATCATGATGAGGAGGTATAGGTCTATTTTTAGAAGATTTATTAGGCATAGACATAGTCACATCCATGGGGACGGGTTGGGAATCTTCTTGAGGAAAGACATTAGTTTTGTCTTTCAAAGGAAGAATTTCCTTCTCAAGAATGATAGGAATGTCAAGTTTAGGTGTTCTAGGTTCACTTAGAGATAGGATCATATCTGTTTTCCACTTTTGATAAGATTTAAAAAGATGATCACTTCGCGGAGGAAGAGGTTGGAATTGTTTGGGCCAAAAGTAATCAATAGGAACACTAGAGGTTCTTTCAGCTGGTTTAAAGAGACTATGACTGACAGTAACAACTTCACCATTGTGGGGAAATTTCAAACACTTATGAATAGGAGAAGCAATAGCTTTCATGGAAGATAGCCAAGGATAGCCAAGCTTCACACGAAATTGTTTGGAAGAAGGAATAATAGCAAAGTTCACATCAAGAGATTTATTATGGACCTCAATAGGCAATGTAATAGAACCAATTGCAGGAGAAGAAAATGCATCAAATAGTTTCACAATCACATCTGTTTTGTCATATATCACTTGATTCAATTGCAAAGTAAAAAGGAATTCTTCAGTAATAACATTAACCATGCACGAAGGATCAATAAGCACTCCACGGCAAGGTGTATTCTTAACTTTTGCAACTATGTATAAAGGACCATCAGGTGCCCTAATGGTTTCGCTAGAATCAAATGTGATGGAAGGTTCTTCAGGGATTTCTTGCTGCTCTACAAAGTTAATCACATTCGGAGTCATAGACACAAGACCATTAGATGAGAAAGAGGAATCATTAGCCTCAATCGCATTAGAGGTATGAGAGGTATGAGAAGGTAATGGATTAGTAAAAATTTGAAGATTTTGGTTAGGAGGAGCTACAGATGTGTTGCCTTTATCATTCACTCCAGAAACAGAAATAGTATTATTATCAATCAAATCTTGAATTTCACCCTTTAAAGAAAAACATTTTTCAGTATCATGCCCAGGCTGACGATGAAAGTGACAAAAAGATTTGTGATCAAAATAAGGTGAAGTAATCTTTGCAGGATCAATTTGTCTTATAGGAGGAAGAGTAAGCACATTTTGTCCCAATAACTTATTCATAATATCATGCAATGATTCATTCAAAGGAGTATACTTTCTTTCTTTCCTGAAAAATTTAGAAATAGGAGGCACACCTGATGCTGCATTCACATTGTTGTTGATGATGTTTTCATTGAATTTGATGGAATCTCTGTTCGGTTTAAACTTCCCAAATGGTTGTTGACTGCTATCACCCTTATCACTCGGAGCCATAGGATGTGATTGTTCCATTTGACTCACAGTCAGTTGATAATTGTGAAGAGTGGCGCACAACTGTTGGAAAGAAGTAAACTCAGAAAACAGAAGTTTGTCTCGAATATCTTTTTGCAAATTAGAAATAAAGATTCTTTGAATATCATTATCAGGCACTGGAAAAGAAATTTGAGCATACAAATGCTTATATCTACCAATGAAATCAGTCACTTTTTCTTTAACACCTTGTTTACAATGCATTAAATCAATCAAAGTAACTTTAGGACTTATGTTGTTTTGAAATTGTTGAATGAAAGCATTTGCAAGTTGTTCGAAAGAAGTAATAGAATAAGAAGGCAACGAGCAATACCATTGTAGGGCTTTGTCTCTTAATGTTCTGGTGAATAGTTTTGCAAGCAACCTTTGGTCATAAGCAAAATCAATACAAATTGTTTGAAAAGTCTTAACATGTGTTAGAGGATCTCCTTTACCATTATAAAGCTCAAAATGCGGGATTTCAACATGTTTAGGAGGAATAGCTCGAACAATGTCAAGAGAAAGTGGGCTCGCAACATCAAATGTGGGCACACTAAACTTAGATTGATTCATAGAGGCAATTTGTTGCTGTAAAGAAGAGACAGTTTGTGCAAGATTATTAATGGTAGCTTCAGTCGAAGAGTTCATATTAGGTGTGTTAGATTGAGATGGAGGTGTGATGTTATTGAAAGAAGGTAAAGAGTAAGGTGGTGGGACCCTATGATAGTCAACCATAGGGGATGATTGGATAGGAGGAACACTACAAGGAGGAATGGAATGGTTAAATGAATTGCCCCCTTGCGTCATGTTCATTTGTGAAGATATAATAGGAACACTTATTGAAGGAATGAATGAAGAAGTCGGATTGAATGAAGGAATAGGGTTAATTGAAGAAGGAGGATTGCCCCCATGACTAGTGATCACAGGAGGAATGTCTTGTATAGAAGTAGCCATGATGTTTGATGTAAAGGTAGGTATGTTAGCAATAGAAGTGGTCAAAGGAATAGAATGATTGACTTGTGTAGGAGGTTGTGTATAACCTAAAGATTTAGCACAACTCTTCATAGGCATCACGTTCGAATTCACAATGTGTGAAATACCACGCAAAATATCAATTCCATTCTTATCACTTTGAAGCATACGTTTTAGACCCTCAATTAAAGGAAGAGCTTGACTATCGGGATACTCATGAGACATCCATTGGTGAAAATCGTCAAATTGGTTATCCAATTTGGAAAGTTGTTCAACAGAAACTTCATGGGGAGCTTCTTCATCATTCGGAGGATTAGAGGAATTACCCATGTCCTCGTTAAAAAGACTACTCAAATTAGGTTCCATCTCCTCAGTAGTTAAACCTCGAAAAGACTTAATTCTACGGCTTCGTCTAACGGGAATAGTGTAAGTAGGGCTTTTTGTTGTAAAACTCATGCACTAGAGAGAGAGAAAAGATTTTGAATTTAGAGGTAGCTATTTTCAATAAAAACAGCCAATCTTCCAGATTTAAGCTGTTAAATGCAATCACAACAGTCTCCCGAAATTTCGAAAAAGATGTCCGGGACCGTGGCGCTCGGAGTGCAACACGGTCCTTGCAACTTTTTTCAAAATTTGCAGGGATGAAAGGTATGATGATTTTAGAGCTAATCTGAAAAAATTGAGTGATTTTACGATCTATAGATAGGCCAAATTAAAGTTGCAATCTCAAAATTAAACCCTATCAAGATCGTCGAAAAATGCAAAATTTTGAATTTTGAAAAAGAGAGGGAAACTGAAATTTTGAATTTTATGATTTTAGAGGGAATGTCAAAAGTAGTACAAGTTTTGAAATTTAAAAATTGATTCAATTTCACGCTAAATTCAATTTTGAAAGCAGAAATCGAAGTTGTTGTAATTAAGCACTTAATTTCAAAAGTCACAAAATGCAAGAATTTGAATAAAGCACTGAAGTTTTGAATGAATGCAAACACAATTTTCAGATTTAGGATAGTAAGAACACAATTTTGACACAAAATTTCAATTTCCCCAATTTTTGAATGATTAGGAGCCTTAAACCAAGCAATCACAAGACCAACTTTGACTGTAATTTTGAAAGTGTTATAATTGACAAAATCAGCCAAAATTCTGGATTTTAGCAGGAAAATACAGCAAGATCTCACTCCCGAAATTTTGGAAAAAATGTCGGGGACGATGGCGCTCGGAGTGCAACACGGTCCTCACAACTTTTTTCCAAATTTTCAGGGATGCAAGATATTGTGATTTTATTACAGAATCCAAAGTTACAGCTGATTTGGAGATGTTTTGATCGGTCAAATGGTCAAACAAAGGTTGAATTAAGAGGGTTTCAAAAATTAGGGTTTTGACATTTAACCACTTAATTTTCAGAATTAAAGCACAGATATGAATTGATAATTTATAATAGAAAAGCAGATCTGAAGCAAGCATTAATAATTAAACATTTCGCAAGTTCAATGTTCAAAAAAAAGAAAATTTAGGGTTTTTATGCAATCACCTCTAAAATTTTGCAAAAGATCAAACATGGAAATGTAATCAAGGAATCAATTTTCAGATCTAATCATGAATAATCAGAAAGGATGTTCACGTTGGGTTCACCAAAATGTAAAGCAGAAAATCACGGTCGAACCCTAGTTGGTCTCCCCTCTTCTAACTCCGAGGAGAGAGAAGGGAGGTTCGCTAGGATTCGATGGGTTTTCACTTAGGGGGAAGACTTTACATTCAAAAGAGGGGTTGAAACTCATAAGATCCAATCCCACACAATGTAAGGTTGGATGCTAAATGAATTTCAAGGGTTAGGAAAGCAAGGCTACCCTCTTTTGTAAAGAATGTTGATTAAGGAAATTAAGCTAAGGATGCATAGAAAGTCATAAAGATTCGCTTATAAACTGAGTTTAGGTTATAAGATGAAGCTGCGGACCTGGAATTAGTAGTAGAATGTCGATACGGCACTGTCCTACAAATTTGAGAAAAAGTTGTCGGGACGATGGCGCCCGGCGCCACGGTCCTCCGAAAAATCCTCGAAACGAAGGGGGATCTGTTCGTCTCTGCACAAGGATTCCAGATCTTCAATTTCAGCCGCGTACCTGCAACCTACACACAGAAAAGCAAAGACGATTGGGGGGTTAGGGATTAGGGGTTTGCCTTTAGGTCAAACCCCGGTTTTGGAATTAACCAAGAAATGAGCAAGTGCTGTAAATGTAAATGACTGTAATGTAAAACAAGTACTAATACCTTGTTCTAAGGATGTTGGTATCCTTATGTGTGAAGGTTTAGATGTTGTATGTTGTATGTTGTAGCATGTAATAAGTGATCTCCTCTTCAATGGTTGAATCCTTGACTTGAATGCAACACTTAGCCTTGAATGGAGACTTGGAATGATCAATTGCTTGAATGCTTGAATGCTTGAGTATAGTTTCCACGTTTTTCACATATGTCCTTCTCATCTATCTCAAATGAGAGAGAAAAATGTAGTTTATATACTTGTCAATTAGGGTTGATAGACTGATTTTCCCGACCTTAGGCCGACCAGGGAAGTATATTTCCAAATTGCAATCAAAAAGACCCGATATCACTTAGGAAACCGGGCCAAAAATAGGACCCAGGGACCAGGGTGCTAGGCGCCATGGTCCTGGAGGACCAAGGCGCTAGGCGCCATGGTCCTGGAGGACCAGGGCGCTGGGCACCCTGGTCCTGAGGGACCAGGGCACTGGGTGCTCTGGTCCCACCTCCGGGACAGCGGGGTGCAAGGAGGTTCAGGCCAATGGTGCTTGAAAAATGCAGTTTTCAGTGTCGTGAGCAAGTTTTGGGGTCTCCATTCAGGTTGCGTGTTGCGTCGCCATCGTGAAGACCAAAATGCAGTCGAAATTGCAAGTGTCACAATTTTAGGACGCTACACCACCATTTCAACTGAGACAATATTCTTTGTGGAACCTGAATCTACAATCACCTTACAAATTTTCCCATGTGACTTACAAGTGGTCCTAAATAAACTTTTCCTCTGAGGTGGCTCTTGAGTTTGGGGTGTCTTTAGCATTGTTCTTCTCATCATTAAATTTTCTCCATCTATCACTGGCCCTGCCTTACCGATTGCTGAGGTCTCACTTTTTGTATCCTCCTCTTGCACTAACTGAGTCCTTCTTTCACCCATGTATGAGCTTGTTGAACTTGAGGCTTTTCTCGGGAATCTACTCATGGTATGTCCAACTTGGTTGCAGTGGTAACACCTACCGGTGAAGACTGTTGTATACACATAAAAATGGTTTGAAGATAATTAATTAAATAAGTAATTATTTAATTAATCCCCCTTCCTAATTTAATTGAATTCATTAGCAATTTGATTAAATTCTCCCTTTCATCTACTTATTAATAAATCTAAGGATTTATCTTATAGGTTCATTCCAATAGTCCCCTTTGATTAATTAATCCTCCCCCCATTTCAATAAATTCTTCTAATCCCCTAATTAATTAAAACAAATCAATTTATGAGTTGTTGAAAATTAATTAGTCTTTTCCTATTATTTGAATTTTTAAATTCAAATTACCCACATGCCTCCTAACTTTTGACCACCTAACCTAATCGTCCCTCTAACCTAGCCCATTCCACCTATTCTTGAGTTTACCTAACCTTATCCTATCTTGCACATCCTAACCTCCTTATCCTAACCTCTTATGGTGTGCATATTCTTCCCTTGAGACACATGGCACTTTGGCCACATGTCTCCTCCCTTGGACACTTGCCCTCTCATGAGAAAAGCTCCTTGACACTTGTCACCACAAAGATGACAAGTGTCCCTTCCTCCGACCTCTTCTCCAACCTCCTCCAATTTCACTCTTGATATCTTCAGACTCAATCTTGACCATTAATTCCTGCCACCTCACCCCTGGCCTTGGAAATCCTATAAATATCCCCCATTTTGGAGCACAAAGGATCCTGTCTCATTATCAATTTAGGCATTGTTATTATAGGCATATCATTTGAGCATTATTGTTATAGGCAATTTCATCTTAGATTTAGTTTAATTTGATCATTTTCTAGCATAATTGTTGAATCATGTAGCTTAATCAATCTCTTTTCTAGCTTAATTGCAACATTACCATAGCTTAATCATGCATATCATTAGCTTAATTAGCCTCCTGGATCAATCTAACATAATCATTCTCATCTAGCTTGCATATCATTATCATTTCAAATCCTCCATCTAGGTGTAGTCAAGTCACTGGGATTGCTTATTCAGATCTGAGAGCAAATCCATACTTGCATCTCTTAGGAGGCAAGAGGTCGGTTTGTCATGGTTCATATTTCATTTTCTTTTAATTTTCTAACCATTCTTGTAATGATCTACTGAATGTTTGTGTTGCAGCTGCAAGTATCACACTTCATAGGCACGACATTTTGGTGCCCACTATGGGGCCGAAAATCTCATTTTTGGCCTATTAACATCATCAAATTTTCAATCTAGCAGGTTTCTTGCCAGATTTGATTCAGAATTCTGTATGAGTTCCCTTTCTGTCTCATACGAGCTCCTTTATGCCCTCGTATGAGTAGGTGAGAATTTTCGTATGAGCAGGTGAGAATTGTCGTATGAATTTCTGCTTCTGTGTTTTCAAAACAGATTGCATTTTAGGGTTTTCATGCTTCAATGTGATTATTACTAATGCTAACCCTGGTCTGTTTGTGAGTTTTTTGATGGCCTAACTTTTTTTTGCCAGACAGTTGTTAAATATTACACTTGTCAAAGCTTCATTTCATCAAAACACATCATGACTACTAACATATCTATTTTGCAGGTTGCCTAGGAGGACTCAACCAAACTTTGTGTCTTCTTTAAGTTTTCTAGGCACACTTATTTTGCTAATGAAAATGAACAAACATGTCTTATGTGTTTTGATGATAGGAGATTATGCTCTCACCTTTCTTAGGTGATCAGAAAGCTAGACTCATCTTTTGCTTTTAATAGTGCATATCTTTAGTGGGCCTACCCTCCCGAGGAGCCTATAAGGCCAAATCCATTAAAGCTGGTGAGAGGGGAACGACCCAAGTGGGAATGGCTAACACCAAGTACTCCAACCCAATATAAAATAAATGTGATTTGATGAAAATCAAGTCAACGATAGTGCTTGGGAATAGCTCTCCTCCATACCTTCAGGTATATCAAACCTTGGTTTTTCAAGGCTGGGAGACCTATTAATTGAGTTTATACCCTGACACACCAAATGGATCCCTTACTAGTTCTGATTAAAATTAGAAGCTATCTGATTCACCTCCAAAAGGGGGATAATCTTTGTGCAAGAGAGATAGTAACTCTCCCAAGACACTTTTTGTATCGTACCCCCATTAGCGTTTGGAGTCGGATAATATAACATTGAGAATCCATTGTGTGAGACTCAGCGGCCATATTTTGATTAGCTATTGGGTGTGTACCTAATTTTCCAAGAAAAGGTTTTCTCTCTCAGCCAACTTCACTAGGGTTTAGCGTGTTGTGCTTGAGGTCACTTATCATATCACGTGTTTGTTGTGTCTTCATCCCTAAAATAGAAAATCAGACATCTAAAAACTGGAAAATAGAAGCAAAACATCAATCCCTCCCCCAAAAGAGTGCTTGTTAAGGTTAGCCCTTACCTTCAGTTCCTTTAGGTAATATTGTGGCAATGAAACAAATTCAACAACTAGAAATTTAATACAACCAGTGCTTGATCCCCCCCCTTTTTTTAATAAATTTAAAGCACGTTTAAAATGATCAATTTTTCCCTAAAAATATCGGGAGATTGAGGAGTGAAGTCCAAGTAGGGGTGGGTGGGAGGACATGTCGGGGGCGGAAGGGAAATAGAAAATGTTAATCTGGAATTGGAATTTGTTCACCTATCCAAACAAATTTTTTGTCTTTGTTCTATCCTCTATCGTACGATTTTGGTAGTTTATCATACGAAGCATCTAGTTTATCGTCTAGTCTAGTGAGAATTGTCATATGAGTCATCTTAGCAGAAAACTTTGTGTTATGTTTTATCATCTAGTTCGGTGAGAATTGTTGCACGAGTCAGTTTAGCAGAGAATTTTGTGTCATCTTTTGTTGTCTGGTTCTGTGAGAAAGATCGTGCGATTTTATGCCTTTTGTCATGTGAGATTTTGGTTTGTCGTATGAGCCTGTTTAAATTGTCGTTTGAAGTTCTATAAGGTGTCGTATGAATTTATGTCTTTGTCTGTCAAGAGCTGTCTTCTTGCATGTCTTTTTCAGATCTATCATATTTGCTTGGTCAATTTACAGTGAGCATAAACACCTGATATTTGCCATTATGTGCTTAGATTGTCTACTTGTTTCACTTGGTCAAGTTATCATTTGTTAAATCGGATTCTAGAAATAGACACCTCAATATTTTCAAGTATTTGCCTTCAACAAGTTCAAGATCTAAACAACTCAAAGTGCATTATCACCCTCTTTGATAAATTGATCACTCAAAAAATAGTTTCTCATCAAGATCTATCATCCTCTATCACAAAAATACAATGTTTGGTTAGGATAACCTTGTCCCACATCGTAGGATATATTGTTCCTATTGGACTTGGTTTTTATCAAAATCATCATCTTTGCACTCCAAAACTGAAGATCGAAAAAATTGCAAACTTTTAAACACTTGAATCATCTTTTTGTGTCATATCACTCTATCACATTTACATTGATAGTTGATCACTTATCAAAACAACTTTTGGACAATCGAATCCTACAACAATATCTAACACACGTGTATGCCCATTTTAACTAGAGCACAAAGACGGAAGATCACAGAAATGGAAATCGAAACATTGGAAACAACTGAAGATTATAGAACTATGGAACCTAAAAATGAAATACAAGAAGAAGGGGAAATAACAGAACAACATCTCCGATAAATCAAACAAGATCCTAAATTCGATAAATTTATGGTAAAAATATTGGAGGGAGAAAAAGAAAAATACTTCCTAATGTTAGCTAAATCTGGTGCTACACTCCCCCAAGATTTTGATGTGAGCAAATTATCACAAAAGAGAAGTGACTTTTCCCCTGATAACAAACAACATGAGGATATTTTTGGTCTCAAAATTAATGACACATCAGTTTCTGATAGCACAAGAACTAATGAGGAAACTTCCATTCCCAAAAAGGATGACGTAGAAATTCTCAACCATGTTAAATCTAATGAAGACACAAGAAGGGTTCAAGATGACACAAGAAGAGATCAAGATCATACTAGAACACACACTCATACAATGACAAATCATGTTGATAATCCTATTACATCTCTTACACAACAAATACAAACACTGCAAACACAAATTCAATATATGCAGAGAGGAACTGTTAGAAGATACTTGCTTCAAGAAATTTGTCCTTACCCATTCGACAAAAATCTAAACATGATACCATTTCCTATAGGTTGTGAAACTCCTCTATATGATAAATATAATGGAAGCACTGATCCTCAGGATCATATACGATAATTTTGCACACTGAGTATGGAGTTTGCACATGAGGATACCTATCTAATGAGATTATTTCCAAAAAGCTTAAGTGGATTAGGTATGGAATGGTTCTCAAAACTTCCAACTGGAATTAGATCATTCGCAGAATTGGTGGATAAGTTTGTTTCACAATACTATTATAACATCCAACATGAGGTAACAATGCTCGATTTATGTAACACTAAACAAAAGAGTGGAGAACCTTTCATGACATTTCTACAGAGATGGAGACAATTAGCTTCACGATATTCTCGAACGGTGCTGGAATACGAGAAGATAGACATATTCATTGACAACCTAAATAGATAAATGAGTTATCATCTAAAAATGCAATACCATCAAAATTTTGAAAATATGGTCAATAATAGTATCAGAATGGAAGAATCTATGGTAAAGAAGGGTGAGTTGAAGCTATACAAATAAGGCATTAATCCTCCTAACAACAATGTTAGCAACAATAATAATGATAAGCCTAAATTTTGGAATAGAAATAGAAATGTTATCAATGATAGAATAGTGGAAAACAACAATGTAAAACCAAAACAACTAGTTTTGAATTTATCCACTCACTCAACAGCAACTCATCAAAACAACAATCACCAAAAATCAACTTTCAACAATTTCTTTTGAAGGAAATTTACAAACATTGGTGAACCACTTGGGTCAGTACTAAAGACACTCCTCGCAAACAAATTGATTACTTTGCCAAAAGGAAGGAACTACAAACCTCAAGTAAAACCCCCTTGGTGGAATGATAACCATTATTGTGATTTCCATCGAAGCAAGGGACATCACATAGATAATTGTTAGCAGTTGAAACATGTCATCCAAGATTTGATTGATAATGGAGTAATAACTGTGGATGGATAGACAACAAACGAATCTCATAAAACTTTTAAAACTCCACTTCCAAACTATGAGAAGGGTGAATCATCAACAACAAATATTGGTAAGGGTAAAGCAAAGGTAAACTATGCTCATACATATGATAATGTGGTAAATGTGATTGTAGTTAAAGAAAAGCAAAATCAAGAACCTGCTCATGCTATCAGAAGAAGCAAAGCTAAAGTTGTTTTGCCGGGTCCTACCACCAACATGTCATCCACTACAAAACAATATAATCTAGTGGAGCAATTATAGAAAATGCCTGCACAAATATCCATCTTAGAACTTTTAAAGCTTTCACATGCACACAAATAAATTCTTGAAAGAGCATTAGTAGATACAACAGTATTCAAAGATCTTGATATAGATCAATTCCAAACCATGGTGGGACACCTCACAACCCCTCACTACTTATCATTCACCAAAGAAGACGACATGTCCTTGCAACATCCCCATAATGCTCCCTTGCATATCGAAGTCATCATTCATAAGACATGAGTTAAACGTGTCCTAATAGATGGAGGAGCTGGTTTAAACAATTTCTCTTTGAGTCTTGTCCGTGCGCTAGGTTATTCAAAAGATGTAGTTGATCCTCAGAAAAATATCACCATCAAAGCCTATGATGAAGAAGAGCATTCCTCTAAAGGAATTGTGATGTTACCATTAGAGTGGGACCTTTATAGGAAGGCACAACATGCCAAGTTCTAGACTTAGACTTATCATACAACATACTCTTGGGAAGACCCTGGATACATGATATACAAGTTGTTCCATCAACATATCATCAGTGCCTAAAGTTTCCCTACAATAGGCAGGAAATCACAATCTCGGTAGATTCAAATCCATTTCAATACTGTAGTAATCTCAAACCAATTCAAGAGGTCATTGTTCCTCATAATAGGGAGGCATCATCTTCGAACACACAATCCAAAGAAAAATAATTTGCCTCAATTTTGTCAAGTATGGAAAAACAAATGCAGCTAAGAGATCGAGGGAATGGAAAATATTCAATATCACAATTACCACTCTCTCCTAAGTCGTATGAAAAACCATCAAACTCTAAACAACAACCAATTGTGAAACATATTCCAATATTTGATGGAGCATTTGTTAGTGTTGGGACCTTATCAAAGGAAACAGAAGACAAAGATGTACTACAGTGGCTATACAAGGATAAAGAAGTCCAACAAAAGATCAAGAATGTCCACATACCCACAAAAAATGGAAAAGGATTTAACATTATTAGAAAAATGGGATACACTGGAAGAGGTCCTATACGAAAAAAGAAAAGAAGGTATATTAGAACCTATCCAACCTTACACTCAGGAGGATATAGACAAAGTAGGCTTAGGGTATGGACAAGTTACTCTACCAGAAGACACATCGTCTAACCAACAACAACAAGAATATGAAAATAGAAAAGAACAACTTGCAATTGAAAGGGAAGAAGCACCAACCAAGCAACAAGCACATGCAAACATGAAATGGAAAAAGAAGCAAGCTTCAAATCAACAGGAAAAAAAAACTAAAAGCACCTCCCAAGCAGCATTAATTCTCAATCAAAACAAGAATGAACCTAGTACTACTCAAGGAGAACTCATAGAAAGGTTGACATAACTCAATCTTAGTCTAGAAGAGGTTTAATGTGAATGAAGAAAAGATATAGCAAGAAAAGAAGAAGAAACAAATCAAACACTATATGAACAAATTTGTAGATTGCAAGCTGCAAGTGAGATAGATTCTAATGAATGGGAATGAGATTCCTATCACTCTGAGGAATCAAATAAAGAAAATTGCTTTGAAGAAGATGTAGGAGTAGATGTATTTCACACGTATGCAAGGAAACTGTTAGGAACTAGCTCACTTGAATTAGAATCACATTCGGCTAACTTGGACTTAATCAAGGATGATCAGGAGCTCCTTGTGCAAGGTCATTCTGATGAGAGTACCATTCTAGACATTGACATATCTATCATGACCCTTGATACCCTCGAAACATCTCAACCTGATGAACCCCTACCTCTAATCCACCCTGAACTTATTGATTGGGAAAATGAAAGACATACTGCCATTGATACCTTTCCTAATGACCATGCCATATTTGTATATCTTAATGCAATCAAACCCACAACAACTTTCACTAGGAATTTCAACAACACATCTTCCAGTCAAGTGGGTGTGAAATCTCCTAGTTGCAAAAGTGAAAATAAAGAAAACAATATCAGGTCTAATGCTGAAAAACCATTTCTTGGCAACATTAGATTAGGAAAAAGTAAAAAGAAAGGATGCATCTAACGGTGAAAACCTCCTTGAGGCGCCAGAACATGGGAAATTTTACACTTTACCTACGCACTATCAAGAAAGGTCATCCATTTTGATCAAACCAATAGAGGCAGTTAACATTGGGACAACATAGAAACCAAAAATTCTCCATCTAGCAACTTCTCTGTCAGAGCAAGAAATGCAATAATATATGGAATTCTTCAAATGACGGAAAATTAATTTTGCCTGGTCATATGCAGACATGCGAATATTGGATCCAGAGCTTATTATGCATCACTTAAATGTCAGTCCAAGAGCCAAACCAATTAAACAAAAATTAAGGAAAATGCATCCTCATATTGCTCTTCTAGTCAAAGAAGAACTAAAGAATTTATTGGATGTCAGATTCATCAAACCTGTAGCATATCCTCAATGGGTATCCAACATCGTTCTTATTTCCAAACCTGATAAAAGTATTTGAATATGCACAGACTTCAAAGATCTTAATAATGCATGTCCAAAGGATGACTTTCCTTTGCCTAACATTGACATCATTGTAGATTTAACTGCTGGACACTCCATGTCTTCTCTAATGGATGGTTTCTCTAGATACAATTAGATTAAAATAGCACCTGAAGATCAAGAAAAGACAACTTTCACATGTCCATGGGGTACTTTCTACTGGAATGTCATGCCTTTTGGACTGAAGAATGCAGGAGCTACATATCAGCGATCTATGACATGATGCATACATTCATGGAAGATTATGTGGATGATATATTGGCCAAATCATACAATAGAGAAGACCATATAGGAATACTAGAAAAGATCTTTGATAGGTTAGAACAGTACAAGCTACTGCTCAATCCTAAGAAATGTTCCTTTGGTGTTACTTCAGGAAAGCTATTGGGATACATTGTTTCAGCTAGAGGTATCCAAGTAGATCCAACTAAGGTCAAAGCAATCATGGAAATGGCATCTCCCCAAAATATCAGTCAACTAAGATCACTTCAAGGAAGACTACAGTCAATCAAAAGATTTGTTGCTCAAGTAGCAGATAAATACCAACCATTTACTCATGTATTGCATAAAAATGTTACTTTCAAGTGGGACCATCAATGTGAGGATGCGTTCAATAAGATCAAAGCCTATCTCATGCAACCACCCATCCTAATGTCACCAATTCTAGGAAAGCCATTGTTACTCTATGTATCAACCACCAAAGTATCATTAGGAGTTCTACTTGCACAATAGGACAATGAAGGAAAAGAACGAGCCATCTACTACATCAACAGAACATTAGTAGGATACGAGATCAACTATTCACCAACAAAAAAAACATGTTTTGCAGTAGTTTTTGCTTCTCAAAAATTAAGACACTATCTACTATCTCACTCCATCAAGTTGATTTCTAAAATCGATCCATTGAAGTATTTGCTTAGCAAGGCAACATTAACAGGACGATTAGCAAAATGGATTATGATTCTAAGAAAGTTTGATATTGAGTATGTAGAAAAAAATCTATCAAGGGGCAAGTCATTGTAGACCAACTAGCAGAGGCACCACTTCAAGATGATCGTCCTTTATAGATTGAGTTTCCCGATGTTGATATCCTAACAGTCACCAAAAAAACATGGCAATTATACTTTGATGGTTCATATACACAACATGGATTAGGAGCAGGCATTCTATTCATCACACCACAAGGTCATACAATTCCAAAAGGATAGAAATTAAGCTTTCCATACACCAACAATACAAGAGAATATGAAGCTTTGGTTACAGGTATCAGAATAGCTATAGAATGGAACATTACACAACTTCAAGTCTTTGGAGACTCTCAGCTCCTCATCAATCAAATCAATGATGATTATCAAACAAAGGATGAAAAGTTAATGCCTTATAAAAATATGGTTGATGATATCAAGAAATACTTTGTAGAAATTACTTTTCAGTAGATTCCAAGGAATGGCAACAAAGCAGCATATGCCATGGCAACACTTGCTTCTCTCCTTCAAACACAAGAAACTCAATAGCGTTATGAATTCCTGGTAGAAAAGTTGTTTTACCCTACTCATAATTGTCCTAATTCCCAAACTATATGTCACCTTGTTGGGCATGATTCCTCCCGCTATGGCCAAACTTACACATACCTGAAAGATAATATCCTCCCTCCTAACTTATCAAAAAATCAAAAGAGAAACTTTATTTGCCAATCCTCCCATTATAATCTCATCACGGATACCCTTTTTAAACGAGGTCTGGATGATACTCTTTTAAGATGTCTCAAACAAGAAGAATCTAAGAAGGCTTTACATGAAGTCCATAATGACATTTGTGGCACTCATTCAAGTGGTCTTACCCTTTCAAAAAAACTCATACGCTTGGGCTATTATTGGCCAACTGTGGAACGAGATTCCTTTTAGATAGCTAAAACATGCAAACAATGTCAGATCCATGGAAATTTGATTCATGCACCAGCACAAGAACTTCATGCTTTGGCAACATCTTGGCCTTTCTGCCAATGGGGTCTTGATCTATAGGAAAGATAAATCCTTCTCCCTCTAATGGTCACAAATTCATCCTTGTAGCTACAGAATATTTCACAAAATGGATTGAGGTAGTACCTCTCATCAATATCATAGGAAAACAAATTGTTGCATTTATCTTGAACTACATCATCTGTCGCTATGGAATACCCATAACCATTATCACTGATAATGGGTGACCACTCAAGAATCAGGATGTCCAAGAACTATGTGAGAAATTCAAGATCCAACATAGATTTTCCATACCCTACTATCTGTTGGTATTTTGGTATGGTTTTGTCATTGATGTAAACACCTACTAAAACACTAGCACTCTGGAGATCCAGCAGCATTCATCGACAAGCAACTATTGCACAGTTACTGGTATATAGTTCACTGGCAGGATATAATGATCACCGGCACTTGAAATGATATGGAAGACACTTGGTAATATCAAAGACATCATGTGGACACTTGTTTTGAAGAATTAATCATTGGTATATTCATATTTGCATATTTTATTTTACCGGCAAATAGGTCCAGGGTTACCTAGGGTTACACCGGTAGGTTTATCTTTTCCAAATTAGCATAGAACGCTATGGAGATGATTGATTATTGTTGTAAATGCGTTAAGCCGACATGTTTAACTGGTTATTGCATCAGATATTATATTGTTTGTAAAATGTTTTCATTGTAATATCTTGTAGAGCTGACCTACTAAATTTTGTCTTAGGTTATGGTATAAATGTAAGATCGAATGTGGAATGCGAAAAAGAATTGTGTGAAGGTATATGCGAGATTAAGAAGAGCTATACACGAAGACATCATTTGAAGGTGAAGCTAGGTTTTTTTGAAAGCATATCAGCATTACACCGGTACTAAATCCAGCATATGAAGATGCTATTTTGTGCAGTACATTCTTATTGGATTTAACCATCCAATTGTAGTCAGTGTGACTCCCATTTTGTGATTGAGCAGTGAGCTCTAGGCTATTGGCCTTTCTGCATGTGCAGACCCCATTTATGTACACGTACTATCTGCAATAGTATCACCTGATTGTGGGTAAGGTTTCCCACCGTGGTTTTTCCCCTTACAGGGTTTCCACGTACAAATATTTGTGTTATGTGTTGTGGATGACTTTGTGTTTATGTTTCATGCATTAATCTTTACTGGTATAGCAATTAACTGTTAACACTGTCTACCGGCATACTTAACTGGTTTATCGGTATTAAGCATTAAGTTGGTTAAGTTGTTTTTGGTTTGACTTTATTTGACAACTGATTCACCCCCCCCTTTCAGTTGTCTTTGGGACCTAACAATTGGTATTAGAGCCTACTCCTCTTTTGCAGAAGTTTAACAACTTGAGGAGATCCAATGTCTACTAATTATTTCAGGAAGGACAGTCCTAAACTTGATGGAACCAACTATGGCATATGGAAGATTAGAATGGAGACACATCTGAATTGCATTGGTAAGGACATCTGGGATGTTACAAAGAATGGTTATACTACTATTGTACCTGGTCAGCTCAGTCCTGCTAACTTGACAAAAGATGAAGAAAATGATTGCAAAGCAAGAGAAGCACTTTTGAGCGCTTTATCAGATCAACAAATCATGGGATTATCAGATAGGTCTACTACTAAAGCTATTTGGGATCATTTGGAAACACTAAATGAAGGAGATTCCATAGTCAAAATTGCAAAACTTGAAAGCTTTTGGGTCAAGTATGAACATCTGAAAATGGAAGAAGATGAAAGGATTTATGCTTTTATGGAAAGAGTAAATGAAATTGTTTTGGGTATTAAATATTGTGGAGGAACCTTAAGTGAGGATGAAATTGTTTCAAAAAATTTAAGAAGATTGCCACTGGCATATAAAATGAAGGTTACTGCTATAAATGAGTTACGAACAATGCCTAATACATCAGTAACTAGGAATACATTGATTGGAAAACTTTCAGCTTTTGAAATTGAGGAATTTGGTCCTGTTGCTACTATAAAGACAAATTTGGCCTTTAAAGCATCAACATCATCTGCTCCATAATTTGACAAATCAGATTAGAAAGCCTTTTATGCAAGAGAACTTGAAGAAACTAGGAAGGAGAATGAAGAACTTGAAGCACTATTTGCAAGGGAAATGCCTAAAGGTCCAATTGGAAGTAATTATGAAGGTAAAGCACCCTTTAAATGTTTAAACTGCAATAAGATTAGTCATATGGCTTCGAGATTCCCTGATAGACATGCTAGACTAAGAGAAGAAGCTAGAAGAATATACAAGCGTAATCTTGAATATCAAAAATATAGATTTAAGAAAAACAAAGACAAATCTTGTTACATTGCTGATGAAGGTGTGACTAATGATTCTGATGAGGATCCGACAGACAATGGATGGGTTTTTGTTGCTGTAACAGAAGATCAACTGGCACCTACTATTTAACTGGTAGAATAAGCCTTAGCAGCTAAAGTTGAAGTAAAGGATGAATGGATCATTGACTCAGGATGCTCACATCATATGATAGGAGACAAAGGTAAATTCTTGAACTTTCAAGAATACAATGGAGGTTTAGTAAGATTTGGAGACGACAAAGCCTGTTCAATCAAAGGTAAGGGTACAATATCTCTTGATGGTAAGCATAACACTGACAATGTCTACTATGTTGAAGGATTAAAACATAATCTTTTATGTGTTGGTCAATTGGTTGAGAAAGGATTTCAGTTACAATTTAAGAATGGAAAATGCAAAATCATGAATAGAACTGGTTTAGAAATTGCAACCAGTAATCAGACTAGAGGTAATACTTTCATTTGAATAAGAGTGAAAAGGCATGCTTGATTGCACATATAGATGAAAGTTGGTTATGACATAAGAGACTCTATCATGTAAACTTTGATTGCATGGTATAGATCAGTACTTCTAAGGCAGTTAGAGATCTACCTAAAATTGTGAGACCTCAGAATACAATATGTAAGGAATGTCAATTTGGAAAGCAAGTTAGAGATAGTTTCAAAAGTATTCTAGAAAAATTAAATAATGCTCTTGATTTGATTCACACTGATTTATGTAGTCCATCTAGAACTAAAAGCTTACAAGGTGATAGATATTTCATGCTAATTATTAATGATTATTCTAGAATGTGTTGGGTTACTTTTCTTAGAGAAAAATTAGAAGCACTTGGAAAGTTCAAACTGTTTAAAGCAATGGTTGAAAATGAAACCAGTACGAAAATCAAATGTTTAAGATCAGATCAAGGAGGCAAATTCACATATAAAGACTTTAATACATTCTGTGAAGTGAATGGAATCAGAAGATAGCTATCAGCACCTCGGACACCATAGCAGAATGGAGTTGTTGAAAGGAAAAACAAAACTATCTTGGATGCAGCAAGAAGTATGTTATATGAAGTAAATTTACCACATGTATATTGGAGAGAAGCAGTCAGCACAACAGTCTATACATTCAACAAAGTTCACATCAAAGGTGAAACCGATAAGACCCCTCATGAACTATGGTTTGGTAATACTCCTACTCTTAAGTATTTCAGAATTTTTGGAAGTAAATGTTATATTAGAAGAGATGAGTATATTGGCAAATTTGATCCTAGAAGTGATGAAGGAATATTTCTTGGTTATTCATCTAGGAGCAAGGCATATAGATGTTTTAACAAGAGATTGGAGAAAATTGTTGAGAGTACAAATGTAAAGATTGATGAACAATTCAGAGGAACTTCAAGGTATATAGACTCTGAACCAGCAACAAAAATTGTGACAAATGAACCTACACTAAATCCACTGGTACAGAATGAAGATCTAGTTACCCTAGTACCATCTCAGGATTCCACAGTAATTGAAGAACAACAACAAACTAAGACACCCCGGTATGTAAAATTGAATCATTCAGAAGATTAGATAATTGGAAACAAATTTAAAGGAGTTATGAGAAGAGGAAGATTGGAAAATGAAGAGGTATGTCTTATTTCTCAAATTGAACCATCATCTATTAATGAGGCATGTAAAGATAAATTTTGGATTAAAGCTATGGAAGAAGAATTAGAACAAATTGAGAAAAATAATACTTGGATATTAGTTTCCCGACCTAAAGATAAAAATGTAATTGGAACCAAATGGGTATTTAGAAACAAACTTAATGAAGATGGTAAGGTTGTCAGAAATAAAACAATACTAGTGTGTAAGGGATATTCTCATAAAGGAGTTGATTACAATGAAACCTTTGCACCGATAGCTAATTAAGGCAGTCAAATTATTCTTGGCTTTTGTAGCTCACAAGAACTACAAAGTTTATCAAATGGATATTAAATGTGCATTCTTGAATGGAGATCTTGAAGAGGAAGTCTATATTGAACAACCTGATGGATTTTCTTTGACAGATGACAATGATATGGTTTGCAGGTTAAGAAAAGCTCTATATGGACTGAAACAAGCCCCAAGAGCTTGGTATGCAAGATTGGATAAGTATCTTTTAAAGATTGGTTTTACTAAAGGAAATGTAGACAACAATTTATATTACAAAATAACTAATGATGACATCTTGATTATAGAAGTATTCGTTCATGATATAATCTTTGGAGGAGAAGATGGATTATGTAAAGAATTTTCTATTAAAATGCAGCAAGAATTTGAAATGTCTATGATTGGAGAAATAAAATTATTTTTAGGATTACAGATTTCACAGACTGACAAAGGTATATTCTTGAGTCAATCCAAATACTTGAAAGAGTTACTAAAGAAATTTGGGATGGAGAACTCTAAACCGGTAAGCACACCTATGACTACAAATGACAAATTATCTCAAAGGGATGAATCTACACCTGTTAATCCAACTAGATACAAATCTATGATAGGAGGTTTACTATATTTGACACAAACTAGACCTAATATTATGAATGCAGTATGTATTGTTTCAAGATTTCAAAGTAATCCTAGAGAAAATCATGAATCAGTAGTAAAAAGGATTTTTCGGTACTTACAAGGCACTGCAAATCTTGGATTATGGTATCCTAGAGATGAAAATTTTGATCTATGTGCATACACAGATGCAAATTGGGTAGGAGATGTGGATGATAGAAAAAGCACCACTGACGGAGCATTCTTTCTTGGAAAGAGATCAGTTTCTTGGTTGAGTAAGAAACAAAGTTGTACATCTTTATCAACAGTAGAATTAGAATATATTGCAGCAGCAACTAACTGTACACAGGTACTATGGCTTAAACAAATCTTGAAAGACATAAAGGTAAAATACAAGGAACCTATTACTATATATTGTGATAACACTGTAGCAATTGATATATCTAAGAATCCGGTATTACATTCTAAAACAAAACATGTTTCTATCAAACTGAATTTTCTAAGGGAAAAAGTTGAAGAAAAGGAGATAAAATTGGTTTATGTGAATACTAAAGAACAACTTGCAGATATTTTCACAAAACCTTTGCCTAAGGAGACTTTTGAATATCTCAAAGATCAATTTGGAGTCATACCACCACCGGTAGAAACTTAGACAGTTGATGAGTACCATCAACCGACAGAATTAACACACAAATCTTTTACTCCGGTCTTTGATGAGGAAGCTACTTCCCAAGGGGAGTAGTTGGTATATTGAAGTGATTGGTATTTTGTATATGAACTTGATTTTATTATTGTAAATTTGGCATTTGATGTCAAAGGGGGAGAGATATCTATGGAAAAACACATTATCCTTTTAAGGAGAGATTGCTATTGAAAAAAATTGGATAACACACATTGCTCCCAAGGGGAGAGATTGTTGGTTTTTGGTATTTGGCATTTCTATTTTGGCACTTTGATGGTTTTTCCATCTTATGTTGCCATCAATGCCAAAGGGGGAGATTGTTGGTATTTTGGTATGGTTTTGTCATTGATGTCAACACCTACTAAAACACTAGCACTCTGGAGATCCAACAGCATTCACTGGCAAGCAAGTAACTATTGCACAATTACTGGTATATAGTTCACCGGTAGGATATAATGATCACCGACACTTGGAATGATATGGAAGACACTTGGTAATGTCGAAGAAATCATGTGGACACTTTGTTTTGAATAATTAATCATTGGTATATTCATATTTGCATATTTGCTTTTACCGTCAAATAGGTCCAGGGTTACCTAGGGTTATCGGCAGGTTTATCTTTTTTCCAGATCAGCATGGCACGCTATGGAGATGATTAATTATTGTTGTAAATGCATTAAGCCAAAATGTTTAATTGGTTATTGCATCATATATTATATTGTTTGTAAAATATTTTTATTGTAATATCTTGTAGAGCCGACCTACTAAAATTGGTCTTAGGTTATGGTATAAATGTAAGATCTTATTTGTAAGATCGAATGTGGAATGTGAAAAAGAATTGTGTGAAGGTATATGCGAGATTAAGTAGAGCTATACACGAAGACAGCATTTGAAGGTCAAGCTAGGTTTCTTTGAAAGCATATCAACATTACACCTGTACTGAATCTAGCATATGAAGATGCTATTTTGTGCAGTACATTCTTATTGGATTTAACCATCCAACTGTAGTCAGTGTGACTCCCATTTTGTGATTGAGCAGTGAGCTCTAGGCTGTTGGCCTTTCTGCATGTGCAGACCCCATTTATGTACACTTACTATCTGCAGTAGTATCATCTGATTGTGGGTAAGGTTTCCCACCATGGTTTTTCCCCTTATAGGGTTTCCACATACAAATATTGGTGTTATGTGTTGTGGATGACTTTGTGTTTATGTTTCATGCATTAATCTTTACTGGTATAGCAATTAACTATTAACACTGTCTACCAGCATACTTAACTGGTTTACCGGTATTAAGCATTAAGTTGGTTAAGTTGTTTTTGGTTTGAATTTAGTTGACAATTGATTCACCCCCCCCCCTCTCAGTTGTCTCTGGGACCTAACACTATCCACAAGGGAATGGGAAAGTAGAGGCATCAAACAAAACCATTCTGAAAATCCTCAAAAAGATCGTGAATGATGCTGGAAGAGATTGACATATTCAACTGAACCATGCTCTATGGGCCTACCATACCAGTATCCGCACACCAACAGGTGCCACACCTTTCTCTCTCATCTATGGATCAGAAGAAATACTACCAATAGAAGTAGAAATACCTTCTCTACAAGTATCATTAAAAGGTCTTATCCCAGATGAAGAACAACAAGTATCTAGATTGCAGGAGTTAGAATTAATCCATGAATGAAGACAAAATGCCTTTTTAAAGGTATATCAGCAAAGAATGTGTCACAGTTATAATCACAAGGTCAAACCGAGAACATTTCAAGTTGGGGAACTAGTACTTAAAGAAAATCCATGCAACCAGGTAGATCGAGAAAAGAAAGGGAAGTTTGAACCAAACAGGTTAGGTCCGTTTGTGGTCACAACAATATTTGGGTTAGGAGCATATCAGCTATCAACACAGGACAACGATTAGCTCGAGGAACCCATCAATATCATGCATCTGAAGAATTTTTATGTCTAAAAAAGAAGAAAATCCAAAAATAGTGAAAAAGCAGAAAATACAAAAATAGTGAAAAAGCAAAAAAATCCAAAAATAGTGAAAAAGAAGGAAAATCCAAAAACAGTGAAAAATAAAAATAAAATAAAAAATGAGAAAAAGTGCAATTAAAATAGATGGTGAAAACCTAGCAAACACGCACTATCTATCAGCTAGCTCTTCCATCTATTGGTTCATGCATCCTTCCGCTTGCATTCATTTTCCATCAGCGTTGTTCATATCCATAATAAAGCCTTTGTACATACGCAGGCATCCCAAGTGGCTTTTCGTCGTGGTTTGGATCATTTTGTATATCATAATGACTTTGTTTCTAGGCTTGGAGCAAAAATCCTGCACCTAGCTGGGGGTAAAATTTTCGATCATTTTGAGCTTAATCAAACATGAAGAACAATAGTCAAGAAAATCTTATCAAGCAAAAACTGAGACACATCCAATGTTGAACATGAGATCAAATTGTCAACCATCAAACTATCACATGTCAGTCTAAGCACATCACACACCTTTCAATGGATGATATCTTTTGGATAATGATTTTAACATGATTGTTCAACTTTTCCATCTTGATTTTCGCTATCATGATTTTTGAGTGACTCCAGGACGTCTCCGACTAGAGGAAAAAGGAAGGAACATGATATTTTTCTTGTCTGATGTCTGTAAATTAATCATTAATATGTGCAAATTTGTCTGAAGACATGATCATCAGAGTATCATCGAAGACATTTCCAATTTGTGTATTGAAATGGTTAATACTGCCTGTTTTACGCAAGCAACACTTAGGTCATCTTGGTTCAATTTTACCTCGATGGTTGTGCTAACTTGCAATATCAAAATCTAGGAAAGTAGTGCTCGGGTCATCATGGTTTAATTATACCATTTATGTTTGCACTCATTTACCACATTTAAAAAAAAAAAAGCTCAATGATGACAAAACGCAACAACCCAATGACTGGTCCGGTCGTATCTTTGAATTTCACTTGCATTTAGCTTTTATTTCATTTGCATTTAGCTTTCATTTCATTCTTGCATGGGATCCCACAAGCTCATTTTATCCAAGGTTAAACCGTATCGCAGGAATCATCAAGGTATCATCATAAGTGTGTACACAATCAGATTGATGACTCATCTCTCTCCAGATATTGTCGACCCACCGCAAATCTTATGTTACCCCTCAACCAAACCAACATCAACATATTTTAATCCTCCTGCAACTTAATATCAAAAAATTGTCAGTTCTTTACTCAATCAACCTTATCAATTATATCAATCCATCACATCTAAATCGATTATATCCAAACATTTTGATCAAGTCTTATACATGATATATCATTCCTGAAACCAGAAACTTTGATCGTCTTTGTCTTATACAGGAGGTATCATTCCTAAAATGAGACTAAATCTCAATCTTATCAATCTCATCAATCAAGCTATATCAATCATCAGTAATCACATCACCATGATCATAGAACTCGCATTTTCATCAACCACAATTGCAAAAATTGAATTATTTCTAATCGGGATGTCAATTTTGCAAAAACTTCATACACTCCAAAGATCAATTATCTCAATTGATCTTCTTAGGGGGCATCATTGTAGCCTAATTTATCAATCAATGTCTGGGGCATCCTATCAAACCAATATCATCATCAAAATGAGAATATTCTTTGAATCAACATGTCATCACACATTGCTTCAAAGAGGGGCAAAATGTATACACCTAAAAATGGTCTAAAGATAATTAATTAAATAATCAATTATTTAATTAATCCCCCTTCCTAATTTAATTGAATTCATTAGCAATTTGATTAAACTCTCCCTTTCATCTACTTATTAATAAATCTAAATATTTATCTAATAGATTCATTTCAATAGTCCCCTTTGATTAATTAATTCAAATTAATTAATCCTCACCCCATTTCAATCAATTCTTCTAATCCCCTAATTAATTAAAACAATCAGTTTATGATTTGTTGAAAATTAATTAGTCTTTTCCTATTATTTGAATTTTTAAATTCAAATTACCCACATGCCTCCTAGCTTCTAACCATCCCTCTAACCTAACCCATTCCACCTAACCTTGGGTTTGCCTAACCTTATCCTATCTTGCACATCCTAACTTCCGTATCCTAACCTCTTATGGTGTGGGTATTCTTCCCTTGAGACACATGGCACTTTGGCCACATGTCTCCTCCCTTGGACACTTTCCCTCTCATGAACAAGGCTCCTTGACACTTGTCACCAAAGAGATGACAAGTGTCCCTTCCTCCAACCTCTTCTCCAACCTCCTCCAATTTCACCCTTGATATCTTTAGACTTAATCTTGACCGTTGATTCTTGCCACCTCACCCCTGGCCCTAGAAATCCTATAAATATCCCCCATTTTGGAGCACAAAGGATCCCATCTCGTTATCAATTTAGGTATTGTTACTATAGGCATATCATTTGAGCATTGTTGTTATAGGCAATTGCATCTTAGATTTAGCTTAATTTGATCATTTTCTAGCATAATTGTTGAATCATATAGCTTAATCAATCTCTTTTATAGCTTAATTGCATCATCATCATAGCTTAATCATGCATATCATTAGCTTAATTATCCTCTTGGATCAATCTAACATAATCAATCTCATCTAGCTTGCATATCATTATCATTTCAAATCCTCCATTTAGGTGTAGTCAACTCACTGGGATTGCTTATCCAGATCTGAGAGCAAATCCATACTCGCATCTCTTAGGAGGTGATAGGTCGCTTTGTCATGGTTCATCTTTCATTTTATTTTAATTTTCTAACCATGCTTGTAGTGATCTATTGAGTGTTTGTGTTGCAGCTGCAAGTATCACACTTCACATACATGACAACTGTATTTCCTCTCCTTGAGTTTCCAAACCTACCCCTAAAATTTCTTCTCCCTCTAAAGAATCCTCTATATGTTCCTCTTTGTGAGTCCCCACTTCCTTCTTGGCTTTGATGTTCTTCATTTCTTGTAGTATTCTGCCATCTACCAAAGGTTCCTCTACCTCTAAAGTTCTTACCACCTCTATGCTTCTGATTTTGCTCACTTCTCCTTTTGATCTTTTCCTCTACCCTTAATTCCAACTGAAAACACTTATGAACAATGTTTGGTGTGAGGATTCTTATTATTTCTTGTATGTTTTTCCTAAGGCCATTCATGTATCTGGCCAATTTCTCCACTTCATTCTCATGTTTCCTAGCCCTAAAACTTAGCTTGTGGAATTCATCAATGTATGCATTGACATCTAGTTCCCTCTGTTTCAAATTTTGCAGTCTCTTGTGGATTTGGACTTCATAATCTCCTGGTAGGAATTCAACTTTCATCTTTATCTTCATACGCTCCCATGAAGTTATCTTTTTCTTACCTGCCTGCACCCTTTCTTCTTGCATCATGTTCCACCAAACCAATGTTGATCCTCTCAATCTTGACTTGGCTACATTTACCCTTTTCTCCTTTTCTACCTCCTTATAATCAAAATGATTATTGAATTCTTCTATCCAATCTAATAGCTCCTCTCCATTTATATTTCCTCCATAGGTGGGTAATCCATCCAAATTATCCTTGGAGATGGATTTGACTGCATCCAGGAATAGTTTTTGGTGTTGAGGCATTGCTAGTATTATCTGGTTCTCTTCATCTTCCACTTCTTCATCTGTCTCATCTCCCCATTCTATCTTAACCTTCCCCTTCTCCTTCTTAACATCTGGGGTTCCTTCAATTCTTCTAGCATCTCTATCACCATTTGCTGGATGGCTTCTAGATTCATTGCCTTTGGAGGCATTGACCTTGCCTCTGATTCCTCATAGCCTGACATACACCAATGTTTCAAAGGGTGGCTCTGATACCACTCTAATACAGAGATTCTTGGAGTAGATCCTAATCACCTAGTTGTCTTTGTTGCTCTCCTAACACCTCTAACTCCTCAAGCCCATCCAATGGCACTTGGTAAGGGATTTTATATTTATACCTCCAAGGTCTAATCCACTTTGGCTTGCCTCCAAGGTATAGCCACTGATCTTAGACAATCAACACTTCCTATTGAGGTTTCCACCTCAATCCCTAACACCACTCCTAAGTGCTCCAACAACTTCTGTAAAGGATCCCACTTCACAAAATTGTTTCAAGAGTGCAACATGATGTTACACAATGTTTATGGTGTCTTTAACTAGTTTGGTCACCTTCAAACCCATCACCAAGCTTTCTCAACCTTATTTTGTCTCTACCGAGCTCCAAATAAGCCTAATACAATTAGCCCTCCTATCACGGTGTTTAGGTCTTAGTTTGAAATCTTTCAGAGTTATGTATACAATATTTCAAATTTCCATCTGGGTTCTTTGTACACATGGGGTTTCCAATACTATCCTATTTTTAAGGGTTTTAGGCCTCCTCGGATGACTTACAAATTTGGTCTTAAAAACCTTCACCAGTCAAAACATCTGCAAAAACCAATAAAGGATTATTTAAGGACATTCAATTAGGTCTCTAATCATGTATCAACTTCCCTTCTACAGATTTATATGTGCCTTGAAATCGTACATCTCCTGTTGTCCTAGTCTCACCAACTCCTAGCTATGAGCCTAGGGTATCATTGTACATTCACCACAAAGGTCTGCAAAACCACAAAAACTACTCTAAACATATTTATAGACCCTAACCTAGAATTACACATGATTTCAACTAGTGCCATCAATGGATGCTCAGGTTAGAGCCATTTCTTGCTTAAACCCTAGTTGTCAAGGGTTTTGCACCTAGTCACAAAGAATGCATTGAATCTCTGCAACCAGACAAAATCAAACTTGATAATCTACCTTGTTGAAAACTAGACTCAACAAACTCTAATGCCCTTTGAATGAGATTCTTCTGACAAGACCGTACTGGACCATACAACACAACAAAAACACAGAAAATTGTCAAAACGGTGTCACAAACAAGATTTCCTTACAACTCAAAATCTTTCTTTTGCATTCCAAATCTTCTAACCCATAAAATGATGATGTCTTGGGCTTTAAACTACCTATTTCAGTTGGTTAGAACCAACTTCTTCACTGCCAACAGAAAAAATGCAGCTTTTGCAATGTTGCAAAATGTTGCTTAACAACTTTTACATTTTTTTTAACCTTAGGATGCAACTTTTGCATTCAAGTGTCCTTGAAGGCTCTAAAAGGCCCTTAATGCATTCTAGGAGACCTAAAACAGTGCCTTGTATCCCAATACATGATGACTCTGTTCTAGAGTAGTGCATCTATGACCAACATCAACATTACCTATTGGCTTGATGATGATTATCATGTATTCATCACTTGTTGTCATTGATGAAACACTCTCACACACACATATGATTACATTGACTACCAGTGTAACTTCATTGATTTACACTGTTAACCGATATGTTTAAGGTTTATCTCTAACCAGTACTCTGTGTGAACCGGTATGTGCCTAAGAGATAACAAGTGGCTACATTAAGTCAACATCAAAATGAAGATAAAGATCAAGCGGAAGATTCCAGGACAACAGTTCACATATTTTGTTACAACCAGTATTGACTGTTTTAACCAATATCAATTTTTGTGATGAGTTTCCAGCACCGTTTGTTTGGTGGCCATTTTTGTGATGAGTTATGTTTAATTGTCTAGATACACTGTACCTAGGAAATTGTGTTCCTATGGCTGACATAAGATTTGTATGTCTATTTAAAGACATCTTAGTGAATCATTTAAGAGAGAAAAAAATTGATATAGAAGAGGAGTTTTTATGTGAATACTGATATGTATAAAGAGGTAAATCTTTGGTTGAAGAGCGATAAGTGGTTAGATGAAGAGCAGTATTGAATGTACTTAGAATGATCCAATCAAGCAAGTCTTGTGCTACTTAGAACAGATCAAATCTTTCTTGTTGTTTTCTAATCATTACAACAGAATCAAATCCCCTAACCAGGTAAGCTCTAACAAGCTTCATTGTACAAATCCTCTAACAAGGTGATCCATTAGTTTGGATTCTAAAATCCTCCAACAAGGTTACTCTTAACAGGGTATAAGATTCTCATCAAGCTTGGGATCTCTAACAAGATTCACTCCTAGCAGAGCACTTTGTAAGACCTTAACCGATCAGTTTTCTATTACTGTAGATAGTTAACTTGTAAGTTATATTGGCATTTTGATGATGTTTTGATTGTCATTGATGGACACACACTTTCTTGATGTATGAGTTATGCTCAACCGATAATTAGTCCAACCGCTATTGTGTATTCTTGAATGTATAGTCTTTAGACTATCGGTATTTTGTAGAAGATGTTTACCAGTCACAGATTGACTAAAGAGCTCAAGCGGTATGAAGAACCCAAGTGGTATGAGGAGCTCAAGCGGTATGAAGGACCCAAGCGGTAGTTAACTTTTGATTGGAACACTATGATCTACCAGTCTTCATTTTTTACAACCGATAATCAGTATATTGTATTAACCGTTATTACTCTGTGATGAGTTATCATCCACTGACACTTTGGCAGTGATTTTGTGTCGTGTTACCAAATGTGTCTAGATGCATTGAACCTAGGAACTTGTAGTCTAATCCTATTGGACCGACATGAAATCAGTTTCCTTTATAAGGACATCATGTCTAGGGTTTTCATGTGAGATGTGTGATATGTGTAAGAGACAGAGTATGAGACATTGTGAGATCATTGAAAAGAAGATTAGGTCTATGTGAAGAGACAAAGTGTGGAGATATTGAAGACTGAAGTAATGCTTGCTGGCATATGCACACTCCAACAAGACATTGTAAGTGATTGAAGGTTTTGTCATTGATGGCAACCTTACAATCCTATGGCACTGGCAAGGCAGTACACCAGCAAGATAGTTCAGCAGCATCAATGATCAGACTCTACACCAGCACTCAGGACACCGACACCGGCACAAAGAAAGGAAGTATACTAGTACAGAGGCCGACAGGATTTTGTTATATTATATTTAATTTATTATTGTAAAAACTTTGTAAGCCGACTTGATATCATTGTAAAATGACTCTTATATATAAAAGAGATCATTGTAGACATTTTGTAAGAAAGTAGAAAAAGTGATGTAAGTGAAAGGGAAAAATATTAAGGCAGACCTATTATGCAAAATATAGGTTAAAGGGTTTATGTAAGAAGCAGAGTAGCTACCGGTACTAGATTAGGCATTATAGATGCTATTGTAAAGCAGTACAAGATATTGGATTTGTATAATCCACATTGTAAGTCAGTGAGACTTCCCATTGAGAAGTGAGCTCTAGGCAGTTGGCCTTCCTGCATGTGCAGGCTCCTCTTGTAAGTAATATTCTCTTATTGGCTAGTAAGTGGATATTGTGGGTCACAAATCCCACCGAGGTTTTTCCCACACCGGGTTTCCTCATTATATCCTTGTGTCATGGTGTGCTTTTCATGTGGATGTCTTTAATTCTATTTATTTCATTATTTCTTGCATATCGGTACACTGTTATAATATGTTCTACATGTTTTAAGACAAGAAATTCTACTCACTGGTTAGATGTTGATTCACCCCCCCCCCCTCTCAGTATCTGTGGGAATCCTAACAATTGGTATCAGAGCTTGGTCCTCTCTTTTCAGAAGCCTAACAGCTTGAGGAAGATCTTGACACCGATAAAGATGGAAAATCTGATGAAGCAACTTGAAGGAGCTCTCTCAGACTATGATACAGAAAAATTGAAAAATATCAAACAAGAAGATGATCTAAAGGCAGCTCAGGATATCATTTAGGCACTTCAAGAGAATCTTACTGTTGCAAGAAATAAGAGAAGAGAACTTTGTGAAAAAATGCAAACTGAAAATGATGAAAAAAAATCACTTAATGATTAGATAAGCAAGCTGAAACTGGAGAACATGACAACATAGAATGAGATGCAGGATATGACTATGAGATTTGGTAAAGAAATTGAGGATAGGAAGAAGAATGAAGAAGAATTGACTAGAAGACTAAGTGATGCAGCAAATGAGAACACAAGACTTAGCTATGAAAATGATTTATTGAAGACAGATCTGATGCACACTTAGAATGACTCCAATGAGCTGATGAGACAGAAAGAAGTCTTAGAAAGAGAACTAGAAACTGCAAATCAACATAAAGAAAAATTCAAGAAAAGCTCAGAGGAACTTGGCACCTTGCTGAAGAATCAAAAACCTAAAGGTGACACTTTTGGAAATGGCTTTGAAGTTGGTGAAAGCTTCAGTACTGCAAATACTCAGGATCACAGCAAACCGGTAAGACAACCTAATACTTATAAATTCAATGGAAAATGTTTTAATTTTAATAAGTATGGTCATAGAGCAAATGAATGTAGATCTAGAAATGATCAGAATATCAACACACCCACCGGTCAATGTTCTAAATGCAACAAAGTTGGTCACAACGCTGAAAATTGTAGAATGAATGTGAGATGTTATGTTTGTGGAAGATTTGGACATTTATCTAAACAATGCAAAGCACAAACTAGAATAGGTTATGGGAAAGCTATTCAGAAGAATAATGTAACTTGTTATGCATGTAACAAGATTGGGCATATTGCAAAATTCTGTAGAAGTAAAGGATCACCGGCAGACAACAAAAGTTCTAGCTTGAAGGGTAAAGAAAAAGTTGAAGAGGTTAAGCAAGAATTCTCAAAACAATGGATTAGAAAAGCTGATCTAAATATTGGGAATACTCCTCGATCGGTAGAACCAGTCAATGCTTCACTGGCAGGACAAAGTGATGTTTCATCGATGGGACAGAGCAGTGCTCCACTAGCAGGAAGTTGTTCATCGAATTGAAGAATGTTTCCTTGAGGGTTTGGCAATCTAATGACACATGTGCTATTATTCCCTCAGATAGAGATGAGAAGTTGGAAATTACTTTATTATCGGCAGACAATGTTAAGTAAGTACTTAACCGACATACATTTAATATGGTAGATGCAAAAAGACACTATAAATTTGAGGTTTTGGTTCCATTTCGTTTCACCAAGATTTTAAACCTATGAAGAGTGTGAAGATTCCGAGCTAAGGCATTTTGAGCAAGAGGCAAGAACACTTCAAACAATCATCCATCCTAAAGGCAATAAAAGGTATTTTATCATGGCATCCACTTCTGCACTTGAATATATAGCAAACCCTACTGTTGTCGAAGTTATAAAAAGACCTAGGCCCATATTTCAATTAGTTCCCGAAGTAGCAAAGAAAGATGATACCTTAGGTGCTTTTTCTCAAATTCCTAAGGGAGTTGTTTATGCTAAAGATCCCAGAATTTACATTCACTGCAACATTGAGGAACTAGGGGATGAAGAGATTAAAACCATGTTTAAAACTGTCATATGTGATGAATCCGGCAATGTAAAAGATGAACACAAGATCATTGAAACCCTAGGATTTACAGAGATCCATAGCATTCCTGAATTTCCCAAGGATGTGATTAGGATAGTCTTAAGAAGGGTACATGGTGAATTTTTCTAGTTAGATGCAATTCACAAAATCACCAAGGAAGCTTTGAAAGCTATCATGGGGTTACCAACCACTAGTAAAAGGCCAAACAAGACTAAAAAGGTCTCCAATGACCTAGTTATAAACCTAACTGGTGCCACATCCGATAGAAGGTCCTTAAGAGTCAATGATGTAAAAGATACTAATGTAAGATTTATCAGCATGATATTAGGATATAAAGCTACTCATGCAAATATACTCAATTCAGTTTCAAGTTTATGCATTAAGAGTGCTTATGATATGGTCACGAATAATGTGAAGATTTATGTATGTGAGTGGTTGAAGGATGAATTAATTGACAACTTAGGCAAGATTAAGAAGGACAAGAAAGGAACTTTTAAATTTGGAAATCTGTTAGTATGTCTGATGCTACATATAACCAAATAGGTTCTCGATATAGGCTACAAAGAATTTGGATATGATATACCAGTAGGCAAACAACTAACAGAACTGTTCAATAATATGGGAGAAGATAAGGAAAACAATATCCATGATTTCTTTCAAGCACTTAAGGCCAAAATGAAGAAAAGAATCAGATTATCACAAAAGATTGTTGACAAATATAAGGATGAAATATGCCTTGTAATCAAGAAGGATGAGATCTGGATGGAAGCAATCATCCCTAGGACAGTTTGGGTAACAGAGATGGGCTACGAAATAGATGATCATATATTTGAAACATATGCTAAATCACTTCTGGAATCCCCTAAAGAACCTAAGGAAGAAGTACTTGGTAGTGCAGAAACTATTGAAAGCCAAATACAATCTAAGAAAAGAGTGAAAAAGGTTGAGGCAGTTGTAAGAAAAGGTTCTAGGCAAGCAAAGGAAATCAAGGATAAAATAATGGAACAAACCAGTATAACAGAGGATGAGTTAATAGCTCCACAACCTGAAACTCACCTATCACCGGTAGGCACATTTTCAGAGAATGACATGCCTACAACTTTCAAAAGAGTTGTAAGGAAAAGAGATCCCTCACCGGCAACCACACCCTCATGTAGGAGGACAAGACAAAAACAAAAAGCAGTGAGATCTCTAGTAAGAAAGGATACACCAAAGAAGAAAAAGCTAACACCCAAGAAGAAGAAGAGGACAAACAAGGACTTGGCCCCTCTTGACATATTGTTGAATGAAATTATAGAGGAAGGGAAATTGAAGAATATAGAGAAACTATATGACACTCTGATAGCTAATGAAAAAGAACAAGTAGAAAACAATGTTATATTGCATATGGATATGTATAAGAAATTTTTAATGGAAGTAGTAGATGAAGTACCAGATGAACTATTTAAGAGACTGGAAGCAAGGAGACAAGCAGTAGTAGAACTTGACAAGAAAATAAAGATAGAAAATCTACTTGCTGTATACCTGGTGAATTCACCCAAAGAAATTGATGACTTAATTGTTGAAGCCAACCAGTCAGTATTTTGTACTGCACACCGACATATTGCTTTAATGGTTGGAAGAGTTAATAAGGTGACTAAGGAGACAAAAAATGCATGGGACATTTTCCTAGTAGAAAAAGAAAAACAAGAAGAATACATGAGCCACAAACCTATAAAGGTATATCAGAAAGAAAGAGACAAGGGTAAAGGTAAAGTTGGTGGACCACCCAGTATCAAGGTTAAAGACAACTTACCCCCATCTCCTTTGATTACTCCACCAGTAACAACAACAGCTACAAAAGATCAACCGACAGTTGAAAGTATGGATGTAGAGGATGTTAATCCTAATCCTGAAGTCTTATATACAGTGGATGTTGATAATCAAAAGATCAACATTGTGGTAGACAAAGATATAGCTGATAAGACTGACATGGCTAGTGAGCCACTAGTAGCTGAGCAGACTGATAACACACAGGAGAAACCGATAGATGAAAAAGAGCAACAGGTAGAAACTCAGACTTAGACTAAGATAATGCAAAAAACAGAGAAACAAACAAAGCAAAAGGCTCTTGAACAGGAACAACAATAGAAACAGGAACAGGTTCATAAGGAAATAGTGCCACCGGCAACTAGAGAAGTAGAAAAACCATTGCTTAAGGAAATGCAAACACAAACAAACCTACCAGAGGTCAATACAAGCTTGGTTACTTCCACTAGCGGTACTCAGAATGTAGGTTCCTCATCATTAGGCTACAAATCAACTAACGTAACTGAAGTACTATTAGATTCAATTAAAAAGATAACAGATTATAGCTCACAAGCTTATAAGGCAATAGATGACACAATACCAATTTTGAAGGTAATTGCTCCTAACTGTAATATAGACAATAAAGATTCTTTAGGACAACTTGATACCTTGTGTAAATATATCACAGAGAACATTGAGAAAATAAAGGAAGAGACATTGAAGGACAAATTGGAAATTGAAAAGCAAAAATTCTTTGATGAACGGATAAAGAAGTGTACCAGAGATTTTGATACACTTCTACCAGAACTGTGTAACTTATTGAAAGAGTACAAAACTCTGTACAAAAACACCTGTAAGACAAACTTTTTGACTGTAGATATAGATAAGAAAACAAGCAAGGTACAAGATGAAATCAATAAACTTGCAGATAATTTTGTTAACTCGCCTGATACATTATCAGTTTTTGAACAAAAGATAACAAATTTTGAGGAAGAATTACTTAAATTGGAAAGAGAAAAGGAGAGAATAGTGAATAAGGCAAAGCATCTAAGATTAAAATTGAGTCCCAGATTGGACTATCTAGCATCATTGTGGAAGGAAATATCTGAGGCACTAATACAGGGACAGAAAACACTGGTAGAGCATTTGCAGCATCTCACCGGTACAGTTAAAAGAACAGAGACAACAATAAGAGATAGTAAAAAGTTTATGGAGAGTATTAACCTAATTTTGGTGGATCTATTTCAAATTGTAACTACCCAATTACAAGGTTGAAACTACAAACTCTACTAACATCTTGACAACCTTTGTCATTGATGCCAAAGGGGGAGTAGTGGTATGAGAAAATTCAAATATTATAGGAATCATATGCTCAGGAGGAGCACACATTTTTGGTAACATTTTTTTTGGACTTCACATTTTTGGATACACTTTTGAAATTTCTCATGAGTGTTGCCATCAATGCCAAAGGGGGAGATTGTTGGCATATGCACACTCCAATGAGACATTGTAAGTGATTGAAGGTTTTGTCATTGATGGCAACCTTACAATCCTATGGCACCAACAAGGCATTACACCGGCAAGATAGTTCACCGGCATCAACGATCAGACTCTACACCAGCACCGGCACAAAGAAAGGAAGTATACCAGCACAGAGGCCAACAGGATTTTGTTATATTATATTTTGTTTATTATTGTAAAAACTTTGTAAGACGACTTGATATCATTATAAAATGACTCTTATATATAAAAGAGATCATTGTAGACATTTTGTAAGAAAGTAGAAAAAGTGATGTAAGCGAAAGGGAAAAATATTAAGGCAGACCTATTATGCAAAATATAGGTTAAAGGGTTTATGTAATAACCAGAGCAGCAACTGGTACTAGATCAGGCATTATAGATGCTATTGTAAAGAAGTACAAGATATTGGATTTGTATAATCCACATTGTAAGTCAGTGAGACTTCCCATTGAGCAGTGAGCTCTAGGCAGTTGGCCTTCCTGCATGTGCAGGCCCCTCTTGTAAGTAATATTCTCTTATTGACCAGTAAGTGGATATTGTGGGTCACAAATCCCACCGAAGTTTTTCCCACACTGGGTTTCCTCGTTAAATCCTTGTGTCATGGTGTGCTTTTCATGTGGATGTCTTTAATTCTGTTTATTTCATTATTTCTTGCATACTGGTCCACTGTTATAATATGTTCTACATGTTTTAAGACAAGAAATTCTACTCACCAGTTAGATACTGATTCACCCCCCCCCTCTCAGTATCTATGGGAATCCTAACAATGCTAAAATGCATTAACAATGATCTATCAAGGATCTAACTAAGCATACTATGCTATTATCTAGATCATTCACTTGTTGATTACTAATATCTTCGACAAGCTTGAAACCCTTAATTGGGTAGGCCCAACAAAGCCTTTGTAAATCCTGTAACAAGGTGGTTCCCAACTGTGGATCTGAAATCCTTTAACAAGGTAGTCTTTAATAGGACTTATCTCGTAACAGAGATCTAGATTCCTAACAGGATCTGTTCTGGTGAAGAACATTGTATGACCTTAACTGATCTGGTTTCTATTTTGCAGATAATTACTTGCAAGTTTCTGCTCACCATAGTTTTTCCCATTTGGGTTTCCACGTCAAATATCTTGTGTTATGGTGATTGTGCTCTTGTGGGTGAATGCTTTGTTTTCTATTTGGTTTGCATTTATCTTAACCAGTTTATTAGTGAATATGTTGTACCGGTTATCTGCTAAACTGTTTAAAAGTTTGTTTACAATATTTTTTGGCATACTAATTCACCCCCCCACCCTCTTAGTATTCATCAATTGGTATCAAAGCCAACATTTCTATAAGTCTAACCACTTGGAAGGAGATAAGTCTAATACAGTGTGAGGGAACTTACTCATCATCTCACTCAGACTGAGACAACCTATGATGAACTCAAAGTCAAGTATAAATCCTCTTTGGCCAAAAGAAGAGAGCATGTCGAGAAACTGATGGAACTTACTTGAAATAGCTCTTTTGATGAAGCAAACATGGATGCCCTAGTTGAAGAAGTTGAAAAAATGAATGAATCTAAAGCCAATCTGAGAAAAGAGTTGGAAGGAATGACTAACAAAATGTGTTGAGAGCTTGAGAACAGAAGAAAAGTTGAAGATCTGGTAAAAGACAAAGATCATGAGATATCCAAGCTGAAGTAAGAAATCAGTATCCTTACTGCTCATCTCCAAGAGAGTAAAGTGGAAAAAGAAGAAATGCAAGGTGAACTAAACATGGCTATTTATGAGAATGCAACCTTGATGGAATCCAATGCTGCTATTTCCAAGGAACTTACTGAGTCAAAGGAAATACTTGCCAAATTCAATAAAAGTATTGCTAAGCTAGAGAAAAAGATGGAATCGGCAAAGCCAGTAAAGAATACCACTGGACTTGGTTTCTCTAGGTATGAGGAAGGTGAGACCTCTGGAACAAAAGCTGAAGCATCAAAGAAGCAACTGACATCCAAGGATAAAGGTAAGCAAAAATTTAAACCTGTTTGCTTTAATTGTCTCAAAGAAGGACATACTGCCAATGTGTGTAGAAACAAGGCCTACAACAATTTTCCTTTTTTTCTAAACAATAAGCCTAGATCCAATAGATTCAATGGAAACTGTTATGCATCCAACAAGTTTGGGCAAAGAGCAGTTAAATGCAAGTCTGTTTTGCACAACACTGGGAGATATCCTCCAAGGACTCAAGGAGTTATTTTATAACCTTCTGTGAACTGGAATCCCAATCGGTACAATACCTATAACCATCGGTCAGGTGGTTATCAATTGGCAACTAGTTGGAGAGCAACTTGTTTGATTTATCATGGTAGCAGTCATGGTGCTGCAACATGCAGAAGGAAGAATGGTAGTATGAATAATGAACCATGGAGAACACCTAAAATGGTATGCTATCATTGCAACAAACTAGGACACACTGCCAGAACTTGCAGACCGAGAAAGAACCTATCGGATGAGATACCGATCACTCCAAAAGGGAAGATTGATGCTGAAACCATTCAAGTGGAAATGAATAAAACTTGGAAAAAGAAATCAGAAGAAGAGTCACAGGATGAACCAATTTCTGCACCTAGTGTGGAAGTCTCTAAACTGACAAACTGAGCTTCAGAAAAGCTTAGGGGGAACATATCGGTGAAATATTTTGAACCCTTGGTTTATATTGGTAAAGAACTTAACCGATATATGTTACCTATCAGTCGGCAGAAGACTTGAAGTGGTAAAAGGCAAAATTAGGGTTTGTTCCCTAGCGGTGATGCATTTATTATAGTAGGTGAGAAGTTGTTTAAAAGGGATTTTTATCATCATTATCTCTTATCAATTTTTGAGAGAAGAATTTTCAAGAGCAGAGTGACAAAGAGCGATTCGTCTAGCAATTCAAAGTGAATTCAAAAATCTTGCAGAGGAATCCAACAATCTTTTTCAATCTATCAATGAAGAACACTAAGCGGTAATCTAGCAACCGAAGTGGTGTATTGTGGGCTAAATTGGCAAACCCTAAATTTCAGATTGTAAAGGTATTTCTCAAATTTATTTCTTATCATGGCCTCTGCATTGCACTCTAGTTCTAGTGCACTTGTAGATTCAGTCAAATTTCTTCAAAAGAAAATGAAATACAATACCTATCTCAAATATCGGTCAGAGTTATTGTCGAGGAAGACATCAGGGTATATAGACCGTAAGTTGGAAGACCTAGGATCCCTATTAATCCATTCCCAGCTAAGTCTATTCTGTGGGGATGACAAGAAGATCAAACTTGAGTATAGTATCCTTGAAAAGATGAAATTGCACAATGCGGTATATTTTATGGAAGAGTTCACAAAAGATCATATTCGCATCATCCTTAGTAGAGTGCACAGTGATAAGATGTATCTTGCGCAGATGCATGACATCACATCAGAAGCAATTCATGCCGTCACTAGTTTCTGCAATATTGGAGAGGTACTAGCTCTACAAAAGGTCACCAAAATTGAAATGACAAAGCTCACCGGTTTTGTGAGTGACCAATGGGTAATGATCGTCAACACCATTAAAGATGATATGGTGAAATATGCTTGCATGGTGATTGGTTACCGGATGCTTTATGCTAGTAGAATGAATTATGTCCCTGCTGCTGCAGTGAATGTCGCTTACAGGATGATCAAGGAAGACACTACATTTGACCTATGTACCTGTCTACATAAGCAATTGCTATTGAATCTGAAGTCCATCAAACAGGACAATTCTCTAAGGTTTAGGTTTGGCCAACTTCTGGTCGACTTATTCTTTTATTTTCAAGGTTATTTCTCTAGAGTAGGTGATGTGCAATGGTCTACTGACCTACTAGTCTCTAGACAAATTAAGGAAAGTCTACAAGTAGTGGGAACTACATATCCTGAGAAACTGAATAAATATTTTGATGAATTCAAGCAAAAGATGAGCCAGAGAATAAGGATATCTGATGATATTGTGAAGAAGTATGAAGATGACATCTGCTTCACAATAAGGATAGATGACTACATAATGGAAGTGGTGGAACCGAGAAAGGATGTAGTTGGTCCTATGGGGTATGAAGTGATGTAAGACATGTTGATCGGGTATGCCTCTACCTTACTTGCCTCTCCACTGGATGCTAAGAAAAATAGAACCGGTACCTCCTTAGAAAGGGTCACACTAGATGAAGAACCAAAACAGAAAAAGGACAAAGCAATGCCATCGGTATTTGTACCGGTTACCTTTGCCAATCTGAAAGTGACCAAGCGATCACTAGCTAAAAAGAAACCTAAGAAGGTATTTGAGAGGAAGCGGAAAACCAAAACCAACTCACTAGAGTCAGAAGACACTAAATCATAAATTCTAACAAAGAAGACAAGCCAATCAAGCAAGAAGGTGAAGTCTACCAGTAATGCACCTGCAACTTCTGCACCGGTAAATATAGACATCTCCTCTTATAAACCAATGACACATTGTCAAAGTATAATTAAGAATATTAAGAGGAAAGTGCTTGATGATTTAAAAGAATATTTTGATGATTTTACAGATAGTGAGAAAGAAGAAGTAGAACAAGAAGTCATCAAATATTTATGTGTTAATGATCGGTCGCCATCTAAGATTAGATCGGTTACACCAGATTCTTTGTACAATTCTTTGGAAAATAAATGGCGCATTACCATTGAGAAAGAACATAAGATGAGGGAGAAAATTTTTGCACAATACTTTCCTGATGCTTCTAATTCAGAATTATTTGAGATAATGGATAAGAACAAAGGCATCTTCTTCACGAGAAGGAGAAGACTCAGGCTACTAGAAGGAAAAGCTTCTGAAGTGGAAAAGGATACTCACATACATGTGAAAGCTGCTATCAATATGCACCAAGTATGTGAAGTTGCTAAGTAGGCTGACCAAGAACCAGACCTATCCTCAAACAAACCGGATGAGGTGTTTGACAGTGAAGGTGAAAGAGTGACAGAACAAATTGATCCTATTGATGTTGATGCATTAGATAATGAGGATGTCACTCCTGACAAAGAGAAAGAGAAATGAGATAAAGAAAAAGTAGAGAAAGAGAAATAGGACAAAGCAGAGAAAGAGAAACAGGACAAAGGAGAGAAAGAGAAACAGGACAAGGAAAAAATTGAAAAAGAGAAACAAGACAAAGAGAAAGCAGAGAAAGAGAAAGAGGAAAAAGAAAGGCAAGAAGAAAACAAGAGAAAAGAGGTAGATAAGAAGAAAGAGGAAGAGAAGAAGAAAGAGAAAGAGAAGATGAGAAGAGGAAAGAAGAGGAAAGAAGAGGAGAAGAAGAAAGAAGAAGACAAGAGGAAGGAAGAAGAAAGGAAGAAGGAGGAAGAGAAGAAAAAGAAGGAAGAGGACAAGAAGAAGGAAGAAATGGAGAAGAAAAAACAAGAAGAAGAAAGAAGAGGAAAAGAAAAGAGCAGAAGAGGAGAAGGAAGTAGAAAAGAACAAACAGGTGGAGATCAAGAAAAAAGAAGGAGGGCAGACTCCTAAGGCAATCAGTGATCAAACCAAACAGGTTGATACCACTAGTCCTATTGATCTTCAATCAGCAAATGAATCTGAGCTGCTTCGAAGCATCAAACTTGCACAAGAGAGACTAGAAGCATTGCGGAGGAAGAAAGAACATGATGTCATACAAACTATTGTTGACACCCTCACGAGTCTAATTCCTAGTACCAACCTCCCCAATACTGATTCCTCTCTATCCAAGCTCAAACTTCTCTGTACCGTAGTGGAGGACCAAGTACAATGCTTGGAAGATGTTGTTGAAGCAACTGCAAAGAAGAACCATGAAAAGACACTCAATGTTTCCTTGGTCAAGAAAATGAATGAACTACGGACACAACTACTAAAATAGTAGAATGATATCAGTGTTGCTATGGGTGAAAGTAAATTATTGTTGAGTAAAATCTGCCAACCCTATCTATTTTGTGACGATTTGCTTAACCAGAAAGTTAAACTCCAATCAGAGTTATAGGCATATATCAATAATTTCAAGATGTCATATGATTCATTCACTACCTATGGACAAACCATTCATCATTATCAGTATTAGATTGCCAAGATGGACTCAGAGATCAGCAACCAGACTAAAGATTTGCAGGAGCTTCAACTGCTCCTATTGCCAAGACTACAGATTCTTCATAAATGTTTTCTCAACCTGGAAGCTATCATGGTAACTCAAGAGATGAGTACCATTGATGCAATGGAATAACTAGCATTCCAAATGAAGACTGAAAGTGAGGTTGCTACCTCATTACTTGAGTCATGGACATTGGTCATGAAAACTTTTATGCAGGACTTTAAATCTGTTTTTGAGAAATTTTATTCCTTATTGTCATGAACATCTACTCTATTTTATTATATATGCAAAAAGGGGTTACTTTGCATTACTTTGTCATTGTTGGAAAAGGGGGAGTAGTGTACATTAAAATTCTGGTGAATGTTACCAGTTTGGGTAGTAGTGTATATGCTTAGGGGGAGTAATTTTGATTATGGCAATTTTTGTTGTAAAAACACTTAGATGTCAAAATTTTCCTAAGTTTTGCCATCAATTCAAAAGGGGGAGATTGTGTTAGGTCCCGACGACAACTAAGAGGGGGGGGGGGTGAATTAGTTGTCAAATAAATTCAAAACAAAAACAACTTAACTAACTTACTGCTTAATACCGGTGAACCAGTCTTTTATACCGATGGACAGTTTTATCAGATAATTGCAATACCGGTAAAGATTAATGCATGAAACAAAAGGACAAAGTCATCCACAACACTTAACACCAATATTTGTATGTGGAAACCCTATAAGGGAAAAAACCATGGTGGGAAACCTTACCCACAATCAAATGATACTACTGCAGATAGTAAGTGTATACAAATGGCGTCTGCACATGCAGAAAGGCCAAGCACCTAGAGCTCATTGCTCAAACACAAAATAGGAGTCACACTAACTACAATTGGAAGGTTAAATCCAATAAGGATGTACTACTCAAAATAGAATCTTCATATGCTAGATTCAGTACCGGTGTAGTTCTGATATGCTTTCACAAAAACCTTGGTTCACCTTCAAATGATATCTACGTGTATAGCTCTTCTTAATCTCGCCTATACCTTCACACAATTCTTCTTCGCATTCCACATCTGATCTTACAAATAAGATCTTACATTTATATAATAACCTAGGACCAATTTTAGTAGGTCGACTCTAAGAGATATTACAATAAAATCAATTTACAAATAAATTAATGCCCGATGCAATAACCAATTCAACATCTCAGCTTAATGCATTTACAACAATAATAAGTCATCTCCATATCATGTCATGCTGATCTGGAAAAGATAAACCTACTGGTGTATAACTTGGACCTATTTGCCAATAACAGCAAATATGCAAATACTAATATGCTAATAAATGATTTTCCAAGACAAAGTGTCCAAACAATGTCTTCAACATAACCAAGTGTTTTCCATGCCATTCCAAGTGTCGGTGATCATTATATCATGTTGGTGTACCAGATACCGGTGATTGTACATAAGTCATTTGCTTGTTGGTGAATGTTGTTGATTCTCCAAAGTGCTAGAGTTGATAAGGTTTAGTAGGTGTTGACATGAATGACAAAACCATACCAAAATACCAACAATCTCCCCCTTTGGCATTGATGGCAACACACGATGGAAAAACCATCAAAGTGCCAAAACAGAAATGCCAAATACCAAAATACCAATAATTACCAAAATATAAGTAATCTTTCTCAAAGTAACAATCTCTCCCCCTGAGAGTGACATGTGTTTCCTTGTGTTTCTCCATATCAATCTCTCCCCCTTTGACATCAAATGCCAAAGTTACTACAAAACCAAGTTCATTACAAAATACCAACCAATTTAGTATACTAACTACTCCCCCTGAGAAGTAGCTTCCTCATCAAAGCCGGAGTAAAAGCTTTCTCTATTAATTCTGTCGGTTGATGACAAACATCAACTCTCCAAGTATCTATCGATGGGGGTATGAACCCAAGGTGATCTCTGAGATATTCAAAAGTCTCCTTAGGCAAAGGTTTAGTGAAAATATCTGCAATTTGCTCTTTAGTATTCACATAAACTAGTTTTATTTCTTTTGCTTCAACATTTTCCCTTAGAAAATTCAGTTTGATGGAAACATGTTTGGTTTTAGAATGTAGTACCGGATTCTTAGATATATCAATTACTGTAGTGTTATCACAATAGATAGTTATAGGTTCCTTTCATTTTACCTTTATGTCTTTCAACATTTGTTTAAGCCATAGTACCTGTGTACAGTTAGTTGCTGCTGCAACATATTCTGATTCTGTTGTTGATAAGGATGTACAACTTTGTTTCTTACTCAACCAAAAAACTAGTCTGCTTCCAAGAAAAAATGCTCCGCCGGTGGTGCTTTTTCTATCATCCACATCTCCTGCCCAATTTGCATCTGTGTATGCACATAATTCAAATTTTTCATCTCTAGGTGTAAAGCGGAAAATCGCGATCGAACCCTAGTTGCTCTCCCCTCTTCCAACTCCAAGGAGAGAGAAGGGAGATTCACTAGGGTTGATGGTTTTCACTTAGGGGAAAGACTTTACATTCAAAAGAGGGGTTGAAACCCACAAGATCCAATCCCACGCAATGCAAGATTGGATGCTAAATGAGTTTCAAGGGTTATGACAGCAAGGCTACCCTCTTTTGTAAAGAATGTGCATAGAAGAATTGAGCTAGGAATGCATAGAAAGTGACAAAGATTCGCTTTATAAACTGAGATAGGAATACAGTATGAAGCTGCGGACCTGGAATTAGCAGTAAAATGTCGATACGACGCTGTCCTGCAAATTTGAGTAAAAGTTATCCGGACGATGGCGCCCGGCGCCACGGTCCTCCGAAAAATCCGCAAAACGAAGGGGGATCTGTTCGTCTCTGCACAAGGATTCCAGATCTTCAATTTTAGCTGCATACCTGCAACCTACACACAGAAAAGCGAAGACGATTGGGGGGTTAGGGATTAGGGGTTTTCCTTTAGGTCAAACCCCGGTTTTGGAATTAACCAAGAAATGAGCAAGAGCTGTAAATGTAAATGACTGTAAAACAAGTACTAATACCTTGTTCTAAGGATGTTTGTATCCTTATGTGCGAAGGTTTAGATGTTTGTATGTTGTATGTTGTAGTAGTATGTGATCTCCTCTTCAATGGTTGAATCCTTGTCTTGAATGCAACACTTAGCCTTGAATGGAGACTTGAAATGATCAATTGCTTGAAGGAATGCTTGAATGCTTTGAGTATAGTTTCCACGCCTTTTCCATCATGTCGAATAAAAGAGGAAAATGTAGTTTATATACTTGTCAATTAGGGCTGATAGACTGATTTTCCCGACCTTAGGCCGACCAAGGAAAGATAATTTCCAAATTGCAAACAAAAAGACCCGAGACCCCTTAGGAGACCGGGCCCAAAATAGGACCCAGGGACCAGGGCGCTGGGCGCTCTGGTCCCACCTCCCGGGACAGCAGGGTGCAAGGAGGTTCAGACCAGGGTGCTTGAAAAATGCAGTTTTCAGTGTCCTAATCAGGTTTCGGGGTCTCCATTCAGGTTGCCTGTTGCGTCACCATCGTGAAGACCGAAATGCAGTCGAAATTGCAAGTGTCGCAATTTTAGGACGCTACATTTAGCCCCCACTTTAGCGGGAGTATGTATGCTCATACTTCCGGTAAAGTACAAGGAAACAACATTGAAAGAATTTCACCACGTCAAGGAGGCAAGACACACCAAGCCCCCAGTGGACTAAGGATCTTACGACTTCGATTGACAAAGTAAAACGGAAGATCACGAGGGAGAACCATGACTGTCAGTAGCAAGGTTCCCTCACTATGAGTCATGCAAGAAAGATATCAAAAATTCTCAAGGCAAGGTTAAATTTGCCAAGAAATTCTCAAGTATCTTGAAAATATATGAACGGGATGTATGCCCCCCTACGTTAAAGCGATCGCACACGCCTCACCGGGGGTGATTGCTTTAAGGTAGTGATACATATAAGAATGAGAAAGGAAAGGAGCACATTATCGCAAGGATTTAGCCCCCAAGTGTGAGATAAGCCCAAGGATAATAGACACAAAACACAAAGCACGAGGTGACTTCGCTTTCCTTGGGGTCAGTATGCTGTATGATAAGTCATGTATATATATCATATGTATGTATGCATAATTGTTCTTCATTCCCCAATCAAGGAAGGTCATCTAGAAGAAGGGAACACATGTGTCTTTTGAGTCAACATGAGAGAGATTGAGAGATCTCAATGCTTTGCATCGTCCTCAAGTAGACAACACTAAGGACAACAAATAGAAGAATGAGAATAACACATAGAAGAAGTAACGAAAGAGAGGAGAGAATCTGCTATGCTAATGTAACTAGTCTAGCACATCATCTACCCCCCGATCTTGCTGATCAATGTTTCGGGAAGGCAGGGAACATGCTAGAGGAGGAACATTCAACACAACAGATGGAGCTATCACAAGATCCAAACAAGGGCTATGTTCATGTTCCGAGCCACGTTGTCCTTGTCTAGGAGCTAGGATAAGTGCTTTAGAAAATTCAGTAGATAAATGGTTATCAATATCAACAAGTTCATATTCACTATCAGAATGAACAGGAGTAACATTTTCATCATGAATAACATTTTCATCTATATCATCATCAAGATTTATAAAAATAGGATCTTTAACTCGCACAGGATCAAGACCATCATGCATCTTATGTTTAGGAGATTTAGGCTCAATGTCTGGCTGAGGAGAAAATGAAATAATGCTTGTTGAAGGTGTTTTTGGAGATTTCAAAGTTTGAGCTCTAAGACGACGCTTTCGCCGGCGTTCACGTGCAGAACGATTTCATCTAGTCTTAGTAGGAAGTGAAGAAGATTGAGGAGGAGGAATGTTCTCATCCCTATCACTTGGGTGTTTAGGTTGTGGTCTCTTAGGTTGAATAATAGGAGAAGAAGAAGGTCTCTTCTCTCTATAAAAGGAAGGAGGAGGAACTGCTCCATATAAAGGAGGAATTTTTGGTTTAGAAAGAAGACCAAGTCCATCATGACGAGGAGGTATAGGTCTACTTTTAGGAAGTTTATCAAACATAGACATAGTCACATCCATAGGGATGGGTTGGGAATCTTCTTGAGGAAAGACATTAGTTTTATCTTTCAAAGGAAGAACTTCCTTCTCAAGAATGATAGGAATATCAAGTTTAGGTGTTCTAGGTTCACTTAAAGATAGGATCATATCTGTTTTCCATTTTTGATAAGATTTGAAAAGATGATCACTTCCCGGAGGAAGAGATTGAAATTGTTTAGGCCAAAAGTAATCAAGAGGAACACTAGAGGTTCTTTCAGCTGGTTTAAAGAGACTATGATTGATAGTAACAACTTCACCATTATGGGGAAATTTCAAACACTTATGAATAGGAGAAGCAATAGCTTTCATGGAAGATAGCCAAGGATAGCCAAGCTTCACATGAAATTGTTCGGAAGATGGAATAATAGCAAAGTTCACATCAAGGGATTTGTTATGGACCTCAATAGGTAATGTAATAGAACCAATTGCAGGAGAAGAAAATGCATCAAATAGTTTCACAATTACATCTGTTTTATCATAGATCACTTGATTCAATTGCAAAGTAAAAAGAAATTCTTCAGTAATAACATTAACCATGCACGAAGGATCAATAAGCACTCCACGGCAAGGTGTATTCTTGACTTTTGCAACTATGTATAAAGGACCATCAGGTGCCCTAATGGTTTCACTCGAATCAAATGTGATGGAAGGTTCTTTAGGGTTTTCTTGCTGCTCTACAAAGTTAATCACATTTGGAGTCATAGACACAAGACCATCAGATGAAAGAGAGGAATCATTAGTCTCAATCGCATTAGAGGTATGAGAAGGTAATGGATCAGTGAAAATCTGAAGATTTTGATTAGGAGGAGCTACAAATGTATTGCCTTTATCATTCACTCCAGAAACAGAGATAGTATTATTATCAATCAAATCTTGAATTTTACCCTTTAAAGAAAAACATTTTTCAGTATCATGCCCAGGCTGACGATGAAATTGACAAAAAGCTTTGTTATCAAAATAAGGTGAAGTAATCTTTGCAGGATCAATTTGCCTTATAGGAGGAAGAGTAAGCACATTTTGTTCCAATAACTTATTCATAATACTATGCAATGATTCATTCAAAGGAGTATACTTTTTTTCTTTCTTGAAAAATTTAGAAATAGGAGGCACACCTGATGCTGCATTCACATTGTTGTTGATGATGTTTTCATTGAATTTGATGGAATCTCTGTTCGGTTTAAACTTCCCGAATGGTTGTTGACTGCTATCACCCTTATCACTTGGAGCCATAGGATGTGATTGTTCCATTTGACTCACAGTCAGTTGATAATTGTGAAGAGTGGCACACAACTATTGGAAAGAAGTAAACTCAGAAAACAGAAGTTTGTCTCGAATATCTTTTTGTAAATTAGAAATAAAGATTCTTTGAATACCATTGTCAGGCACTGGAAAAGAAATTTGAGCATACAAATGCTTATATCTACCAATGAAATCAGTAACTTTTTCTTTAACACCTTGTTTACAATGCATTAAATCAATCAAAGTAACTTTAGGACTTATATTGTTTTGAAATTGTTGAATGAAAGCATTTACAAGTTGTTCGAAAGAAGTAATAGAATAAGAAGGCAACGAGCAATACCATTGTAGGGTTTTGTCTCTTAATGTTCTAGTGAATAGTTTTGCAAGCAACCTTTGGTCATAAGCAAAATCAGTACATATTGTTTGAAAAGTCTTGACATGTGTTAGAGGATCACCTTTACCATTATAAAGTTCCAAATGTGGGATTTCGACATGTTTAGGAGGGATAGCTCGAACAATGTCAAGAGAAAGTGGGCTCGCAACATCAAATGTGGGCACACTAAACTTAGATTGATTCATAGAGGCAATTTGTTGCTGTAAAGAAGAGACAGTTTGTGCAAGATTGTTAATGGTCGCTTCAGTCGAAGAGTTCATATTAGATGTGTTAGATTGAGATGGAGGTGTTATGTTATTGAAAGAAGGCAAAGAGTAAGGTGGTGGGACCCTATGATAATTAGTCATAGGAGATGATTGGACAAGAGGAACACTACAAGGAGGAATGGAATGGTTAAATGAATTGCCCCCTTGCATCATGTTCATTTGCGGAGATGTAATAGGAACACTCATTGAAGGAATGAATGAAGAAGTCGGATTGAATGAAGGGATAGGGTTAATTGAAGAAGAGGGAGGATTGCCCCCATGACTAGTGATCACAGGGGGAATGTCTTGTGTAGAAGTAGCCATTATGTTTGATGTAAAGGTAGGTATGCTAGCAATAGAAGTCATCAAAGGAATAGAATGATTGACTTGTGTAGGAGGTTGTGTATAACCTAAAGTTTCGGCACAACTCTTCATAGGCATCACGTTCGAATTCACAATGTGTGCAATACCACGCAAAATATCAATTCCATTCTTATCACTTTGAAGCATACGTTTTAGACCCTCAATTAAAGGAAGAGCTTGACTATCAGGGTATTCATGAGACATCCATTGTCAAAAATCGTCAAATTGGTTATCCAATTTTGAAAGTTGTTCTTCAGAAACCTCATGGAGAGCTTCTTCATCATTAGGAGGATTAGAGGAATTACCCATGTCCTCATTAAAAAGGCTATTCAAATTAGGTTCCATCTCCTCGGTAATTAAACCTCGGAAAGACTTAATTCTCAGGCTTCGTCTAACGGGAATAGTGTAAGTAGGGCTTATTGTTGTAAAACTCATGCAATTTTGATTTTAGAGGTAGCAATTTTCAGTAAAATCAGCCAATCTTCTGGATTTAAGCTGTTAAATGCAATCACGACAGTCTCCCGAAATTTCGGAAAAAATGTCCAGGACCGTGGCGCTCGGAGTGCAACACGGTCCTTGCAACTTTTTTCGAAATTTGCAGGGATGAAAGGTATGATGATTTTAGAGCTAATCTGAAAAAATTGAGTGATTTTATGATCTATAGGTAGGCCAAATTAAAGTTGCAATCTCAAAATTGAACCCTACCCAGATTGTCGAAAAATGCAAAATTTGAATTTTGAAAAAGAGAGGGAAACTGAAATTTTGAATTTTATGATTTTAGAGGGAATGTCAAGAGTAATGCAAATTTTGAAATTTAAAAATTGACTCAATTTCACGCAAAATTCAATTTTGAAAGCGGAAATCAAAGTTGTTGTAATTAAGCATTTAATTTCAAAAGTCACAAAATGCAAGAATTTGAATAAAGCACTGAAATTTTTAATGAATGTTAACGCACTTTTCAGATTTAGGACAGTAAGAACACAATTTTGACACAAAATTTCAGTTTCAATGATTTTTGAATGTTTAAAAGCCTTAATCCAAGCAATTACAAGACCAACTTTGACTGTAATTTTGAAGGTGTTAAAATTGATAAAATCAGCCAAAATTCTGGATTTTAGCAGGAAAATACAATAAGATCTCGCTCCCGAAATTTCGGAAAAAATGTCGGGGACGATGGCGCTCGGAGTGCACACGGTCCTCGCAACTTTTTTCCAAATTTTCAGGGATGAAAGATATTGTGATTTTATGGCGGAATCTAAAGTTACAGCTGATTTAGAGATGTTTTGATCAGTGAAATTGTCAGTCAAAGGTTGAATCAAGAAGGTTTCAAAAATTAGGGTTTTGACACTTAACCACTTAATTTTCAAAATTAAAGCATAGATATGAATTGATAATTTGGAATAGAAGGGTAGATCTGAAACAAGCATTAACAATTAAATATTTCACAAGTTTAATTGCTAAAAAGAAATTTTAGGGTTTTTATGCAATCACCTCTAAAATTTTGCAAAAGATCAAACATGGAAATGTAATCAATTTTTTCAGATCTAAGCATGAAAAATCAGAAAGGATGTTCACGTCGGGTTCACCAAAATGTAAAGCGGAAAATCGTGATCGAACCCTAGTTGCTCTCCCCTCTTCCAACTCCAAGGAGAGAGAAGGGAGATTCACTAGGGTTGATGGTTTTCACTTAGGGGAAAGACTTTACATTCAAAAGAGGGGTTGAAACCCACAAGATCCAATCCCACGCAATGCAAGATTGGATGCTAAATGAGTTTCAAGGGTTATGACAGCAAGGCTACCCTCTTTTGTAAAGAATGTGCATAGAAGAATTGAGCTAGGAATGCATAGAAAGTGATAAAGATTCGCTTTATAAACTAAGATAGGAATACAGTATGAAGCTGCGGACCTGGAATTAGCAGTAAAATGTCGATACGGCGCTGTCCTGCAAATTTGAGCAAAAGTTGTCGGGACGATGGCGCCCGGTGCCATGGTCCTCCGAAAAATCCGTGAAATGAAGGGGGATCTGTTCGTCTCTGCACAAGGATTCCAGATCTTCAATTTCAACCGCGTACCTGCAGCCTACACACAGAAAAGCGAAGACGATTGGGGGGTTAGGGATTAGGGGTTTGCCTTTAGGTCAAACCCCGGTTTTGGAATTAACCAAGAAATGAGCAAGAGCTGTAAATGTAAATGACTGTAAAACAAGTACTAATACCTTGTTCTAAGGATGTTTGTATCCTTATGTGCGAAGGTTTAGATGTTTGTATGTTGTATGTTGTAGTAGTATGTGATCTCCTCTTCAATGGTTGAATCCTTGTCTTGAATGCAACACTTAGCCTTGAATGGAGACTTGAAATGATCAATTGCTTGAAGGAATGCTTGAATGCTTTGAGTATAGTTTCCACGCCTTTTCCATCATGTCGAATAAAAGAGGAAAATGTAGTTTATATACTTGTCAATTAGGGCTGATAGACTGATTTTCCTGACCTTAGGCCGACCAAGGAAAGATAATTTCCAAATTGCAAACAAAAAGACCCGAGACCCCTTAGGAGACCGGGCCCAAAATAGGACCCAGGGACCAGGGCGCTGGGCGCTCTGGTCCCACCTCCCGGGACAGCAAGGTGCAAGGAGGTTCAGGCCAGGGTGCTTGAAAAATGCAGTTTTCAGTGTCATAATCAGGTTTCGGGGTCTCCATTCAGGTTGCCTGTTGCGTCGCCATCGTGAAGACTGAAATGCAATTGAAATTGCAAGTGTCGCAATTTTAGGACGCTACACTAGGATACCATAATCCAAGATTTGTAGTGCCTTGTAAGTACCGAAAAATTCTTTTTACTGTTGATTCATGATTTTGATTTTCTCTAGGATTACTCTGAAATCTTGAAACAATACATACTGCATTCATGATATCAGGTCTAGTCTGTGTCAAATACAGTAAACCTCCTATCATAGATTTGTACCTAATTGGATTAACAGGTTTAGATTCATCCCTGAGTGATAGTTTGTCATTTGTAGTCATAGGTGTGCTTACCAGTTTAGAGTTTTCCATCCCAAATTTCTTTAGTAACTCCTTTAAGTACTTGAATTGACTCAAGAATATACCTTTATCAGTCTATGAAATCTGCAATCCTAAAAAGAATCTTATTTCACTAATCATAGATATTTCAAACTCTTGGTGCATTTTAATAGAAAAGTCTTTAGATAATCCATCTACTCCTCCAAAGATTATATCATCAACAAAAACTTCTATAGCCAAGATGTCATCATTAGTCACTTTAAAATATAAGTTGTTGTCAGCATTACCTTTAGAAAAACCAATCTTCAAAAGATAATTATCTAATCTTGCATACCAAGCTCTTGGAGCTTGTTTCAATCCATACAAAGCTTTCTTTAACCTGCAAACCATAGCTTTGTTATCTGTCAAAGAAAATCCATCAGGTTGTTCAATGTAAACTTCTTCTTCAAGATCTCCATTCAGAAATGCACATTTAATATTCGTTTGATATACTTTGTAGTTCTTATGTGCTGCAAAAGCCAAAAATAATCTGATTGCCTCAATTCTAGCTACCGTGCAAAGGTTTCATTATAATCAATTCCTTCTTTCTGAGAATATCCCTTACACACTAGTCTTGCTTTATTTCTGATAACCTTACCATCTTCATTGAGTTTGTTTCTGAATACCCATTTGGTTCCAATTACATTTTTATTTTTAGGCCGGGGAACTAATGTCCAAGTGTTATTCTTCTCAATTTGTTCTAATTCTTCTTCCATAGCTTTAATCCAGTATTTATCTTCACATGCCTCATTAACTAATGATGGTTCAATTTGAGAAATAAGACATACCTCTTCATTCGTCAATCTTCCTCTTGTCATAACTCCTTTATACTTGTTTCCAATTATCTGATCTTCAGAATGATTCAATCTTACATACTGGGGTGTCTTTGTTTGTTGTTGTTCCTCAGTCACAGTGGAATTTTTAGATGATACCAGTGTAACTAGATCTTCATTTTGTACCGATGGGTTCAGTGTAGGTTCATTTGTTAGAATTTTTGTTGTTGGTTCAGAATCTATATACCTTGAAGTTCCTCTGAATTGTTCATCAATCTTCACATTTGTACTCTCAACAATTTTCTGCAATCTTTTGTTATAACATCTATATGCTTTACTCTTAGATGAAAAACCAAGAAATATTCCTTCATCACTTCTAGGATCAAATTTCCCAATATACTCATCTTTTCTAATATAGCATTTGTTTCCAAATATTCTGAAATATTTAAGAGTAGGAGTAATACCAAACCATAGTTCATGAGGGGTCTTACCGGTTTCACCTTTGATGTGAACTTTGTTGAATGTATAGACTGTTGTACTTACCGCCTCTCTCCAATATACATGTGGTAGGTTTGCTTTTGATAACATACTTCTAGCTACATCCAAGATAGTTCTGTTTTTTCTTTCAACAAGTCCATTTTGTTGTGGTGTCTGAGGTGCTGATAGTTGTCTTCTGATTCCATTCACTTCACAGAATGCATTAAATTCCTTAGATGTAAATTCTCCTCCTTGATCTAATCTTAGACATTTGATTTTCTTACCGGTTTCATTTTCTACCATAGCTTTGAACAGTTTGAACTTCCCAAGTGCTTCTGATTTTTCTTTGAGAAAAGTAACCCAACACATTCTAGAATAGTCATCAATGATTAGCATGAAATATCTATCACCTTGCAAGCTTTTAGTTCTAGCTGGACCACATAAATGAGTATGAATTAAGTCAAGAGCATTATTGGATTTTTCTGGAATACTTTTAAAGGTAGTTCTAACTTGTTTTCCAAATTGACATTCCTTACATATTGTGTTGTGAGGTTTGACAATTTTAGGTAAATCTCTAACTGCCTTAGTAGTACTGATTTTCACCATGCAATCAAACTTTACATGACAGAGTCTCTTCTGCCATAGCCAACTTTCATCAATATGTGCAATCAAGCATATCTTTTCACTGTTATTCAAAAGAAAGATATTACATCTAGTTTGATTACCGGTTGCAATTTCTAAACCAGTTCTATTCATGATTTTGCATTTTCCATTTTTGAATTGTAAATGAAATCCTTTCTCAACTAATTGACCAACACTCAAAAGATTATGCTTTAAACCTTCAACATAGTAAACATTGTTAGTATTATTCTTACCATCAAAAGATATTGTACCTTTACCTTTGATCAGACAAGCTTTATCATCTCCAAATCTCACGAGACCTCCATTATACTCTTGAAAGTTCAAGAATTTACCTTTATCACCTGTCATATGATGTGAGCATCCTGAATCAATGATCCATTCATCCTTTAATTCAATTTTACCTGCTAAGGCCTGCTCTACCTGTTGGACTGTAGGTGTCGGTTGATCTTCTATTATAGCAACAAAAACACATCCATTGTCTGTCGGATCCTCATCAGAATCATCAGTCACTCCTTCATCAACAAGATAACAAGATTTATCTTTATTCTTCTTAAATCTGTATCTCTGATATTCAGGGTTAGGTTTGTATGTTCTTCTAGCTTCTTCTCTTAGTCTAGCATATCTATTAGGGCATCTTGAAGCCATATGACCAATCTTATTACAGTTAAAACATTTAAAGGGTCCTTTACCTTCATACTTACTTCCAACTGGACCTTTAGGCATTTTCCTTGCAAATAGTGCTTTAAGTTCTTCAAGTTCTCTTACATAAAAGGATTTCCAATCAGATTTGTCAAATGATGATGTAGATGATGTTGATGCTTTAAAGGCTAAATCTGTCTCTATAGTAGCAACAGGACCGAATTCCTCAATTTCAAAGGCTGAAAGTTTTCCAAGTAATATATCTCTAGTTACTGATGTATTAGGCATTGTTCTTAACTCATTTATAGCAGTGACCTTCATTTTATATGCCGGTGGCAATCCTCTTAAAACTTTTGAAACAATTTCATCTTCACTTAAGGTTCCTCCACAACATTTAATACCCAAAACAATTTCATTTACTCTTTCCATAAAAGCAGGAATCCTTTCATCTTCTTCCATTTTCAGATTTTCATACCTAACCCGGAAGTTTTCAAGCTTTGCAATTTTGACTATGGAATCTCCTTCATTCAGTGTTTCCAAATGATCCCAAATAGCTTTAGCAGTTGATCTATCTGATAATCCCATGATTTGTTGATCTGTTAATGCGCTCAAAAGTGCTTCTCTTGCTTTGCAATCATTTTCTTCATCTTTAGTCAAGTTAGGTGGATTAGGCTGGCTTTGAGTAGGAGTAGTATAGCCATTCTTTGTAACATCCCAGATGTCCTTTCCAATGCAATTTAAATATGTCTCCATTCTGTTCTTCCATATGCCATAGTTGGTTCAATCAAGTTTAGGGTTGTCCTTCTTGAAATAGTTAGTAGACATTGGATCTCCTCAAGCTGTTAAACTTCTACAAAAGAGGACTAGGCTCTGATACCAATTGTTAGGTCCTAGAGATAACTGAGAGGTGGGAGTGAATCAGTTGTCAAATAAATTCAAAACAAAAACAACTTAACTAACTTATTGCTTAATACCGGTGAACCAGTCTTTTATACCAGTGGACAGTTTTATCAGATAATTGCAATACTGGTAAAGATTAATGCATGAAACAAAAGGACAAAGTCATCCACAACACTTAACACCAATATTTGTACATGGAAACCCTGTAAGGGGAAAAATCACGGTGGGAAACCTTACCCATAATCAAATGATACTATTGCAGATAGTAAGTGTATACAAATGGGGTTTGCACATGCAGAAAGGCCAAGCACCTAGAGCTCACTGTTCAAACACAAAATAGGAGTCACACTAACTACAATTGGACTGTTAAATCCAATAAGGATGTACTGCTCAAAATAGCATCTTCATATGCTGGATTCAATAATGGTGTAGTTCTGATATGCTTTCACAAAAAACTTGCTTCACCTTCAAATGATGTCTTCGTGTATAGCTCTACTTAATCTCGCATATACCTTCACACAATTCTTCTTCGCATTCCACATCCGATCTTACAAATAAGATCTTACATTTATATCATAACCTAGGACCAATTTTAGTATGTCAGCTCTAAGAGATATTACAATAAAATCAATTTACAAATAAATTAATGCCCGATGCAATAACCGATTCAACATGTTGGCTGAATGCATTTACAACAATAATAAGTCATCTCCATAGCATGCCATGCTGATCTAGAAAAGATAAATATGTCGGTGTATAGCTTGGACCTATTTGCCAGTAACAGCAAATATGCAAATATGAATATGCTAATAAATGATTTTCCAAGACGAAGTGTCCAAACGATGTCTTCAACATAACCAAGTGTTTTCCATGCCATTCTAAGTGTCGGTGATCATTATATCCTGTCGGTATACCAGATACCATGATTGTGCATAAGTCATTTGCTTGTCGGTGAATGTTGCTGATTCTCCAAAGTGCCAGAGTTGATAAGGTTTAGTAGGTGTTGACATCAATGACAAAACCATACCAAAATACCAACAAATTGTTGGCATTTTGATGATGTTTTGATTGTCATTAGTGGACACACATTTTCTTGATGTATGAGTTATGCTCAACCGGTAATTGGTCCAACCGGTATTGTGTATTATTGAATGTATAGTCTTTAGACTATTGGTATTTTGCAGAACATGTTTACTAGTCACAGACTGACTGAAGAGTTCAAGTGGTATGAAGACCCCAAGAGGTACGAGGAGCTCAAGTGGTACGAAGGACCCAAACAGTAGTTAACTTTTGATCAGAACACTATGATCTACCAGTCTTCATTTTTGACAACCGGTAATCGGTATATTGTATTAACCGGTATTACTCTATGATGAGTTACCAACTGGTATTTCTATAATGTGTGATGAGTTATCATCCACCGACACTTTGGTGGTGATTCTATGTCGTGTTACCAAATGTGTCTAGATGCACTGAACCTATGAACTTGTAGTCTAATCCTATTGGATCGACATGAAATCAGTTTCCTTTATAAGGACATCATGTCTAGGGTTTGCATGTGAGATGCATGATATGTGTAAGAGACAAAGTATGAGACATTGTGAGATCATTGAAGAGAATATTAGGTCTCTATGAAGAGACAGAGTGTGGAGATATTGAAGACTGAAGTAATGCTGAAATGCATTAACAATGAGTTGTCAAGGATCTAACTAAGCATACTATGCTATTATCTAGATCATTCACTTGTTGATTACTAATATCTTCGACAAGTCTGAAACCCTTAACCAGGTAGGCCCAACAAAGCCTTTGTAAATCCTCTAACAAGGTGGTTCACAACTATGGATCTAAAATCCTTTAACAAGGTAGTCTTTAACAAGACTTATCTCCTAACAAAGATCTAGATTCCTAACAGGATTTGTTCTGGTGAAGAACATTGTATGACCTTAACCGATCTAGTTTCTATTCTACAGATAGTTACTTGTGAGTTTCTGCTCACCGTGGTTTTTCCCATTTGGCTTTCCACATCAAATATCTTGTGTTATGGTGATTGTTGTCTTATGGGTGAATGCTTTATTTTCTATTTGGTTTGCATTTATCTTAACCGTTTTATTAGTGAATCTGTTGTACCGGTTATCTGCTAAATTGTTTAAAAGTTTGTTTACAGTATTTTTTGGCATACTAATTCACCCCCCCCCCTCTCTTAGCATTCATCAAGTTCCATCTCACCGTGGTTTTTACCTATTTGGGTTTTCCACGTATAAACACTAGTGTTATTTTGGATGCTCTACTTTATGTGGATGTTGTTATTTCATTTTGGATAGCATGTATTTTGTTCAAATTCTTAGTTAAGTTCATCTACCAGTTAGTGTTTAAATTTGTGCATGTTTTGGGGTCACTAATTCACCCCCACCCTCTTAGTGCTTTTCAAGACCATCAATTGGTATCAGAGCCTAACTTCTTTGAATCCTAACCGCTTAGAAGGGAATCTTGAAACTACCATGGGGGACAAAAGCTACTTTGAGATGGTTAGAGAGCTAGAAGCTAGCACAAATGAGATTGAATACCTTAGGGGCAAACTCAAAGTCTCTCAAGCCAAAAGGAAAGAGTTATCTGAAAAACTACTAGAAATATCTAATAATAGTTCTTCAGATGAAGCCAATATTGAAGCTTTAGCTGATGAAGTTGAAAAGGTGAACGATGAAAAACTGAATCTAAGAAGACAAATAGAAAGTCTCACTATCTGCATGAAAAGGAATTGGAAGCCAGAAGAGCCGCTGAAGATCTTATCTAGGTAAGAGAGCAGGAGATCATAAAGATCAAATGGGAAAAAGATACTATACATGAGGACTTGATTGCTGAAATAGAAGAGAATGAAAACCTAAAGCTGGATCTTGAGTTGGCATCGTCTCTGAAAGAGAACCTATCTAAGCATAATGAAGATCTTGTCAAAAAGCTTACTGAAGCCAATAAGAAATTGGATAAGTTCGTCAAAAGTTCTACCATGGTGGAAGAACAAATTCAATCACAGAGAATGAAGGGTGATATCTATGGACTTGGTTTTCATACAATTGAAAAAGGTGAATCCTCTGGTACAAAGAACAAAACTGCTTCTAAAGTCAATAACACTACTGGTAAGAAGGTTTTTAAACCTGTCTGCTTTATTTGTCACAAGCCTAGTCATATTGCAAATGTTTGTAGGAACAAACCTAACAGAAATGCAAATTACAATACTAATGCTAGGTATGTGTCTAGAAAGTTTGAAGGTCATTGCTACACATGTGGAATGTATGAGCATAGACATATTGAGTGCATATATGGATCAAAAAATCTTGTACCACACATGTATCCTAGAACAAATGGTGTCTGGATAAGGAATTTTGATAACCGGGTAAACCAAAGCTGGCAAAGATCCTATGGCAACCAGTTTAGTCCATTCGAAATGGAAAAGGAAACAAATGTTGTTTGCACCTTTTGTAATAACTTTGGTCATGTGGCTATGAACTGCAAAAAAAGAACAGGAAGAGGAAATGTAGGACCCTAGAGATCATCTGGTATGGTCTGTTACCACTGCAACAAACCAGGGCACTTGGCAAAGTTTTGCAAATCAAGGAATAGTAAACCGGTCAACTCTTTCAAGGATTAGAAAGGCAAGTAGAAAGTTGATGTTGAGGAAACCAGACAGGATATGAACCGGACTTGGAAGAAGAAAAGTGAAGATTTTCCTGTAGAGGAAACCATTCCTTCACCCAGTGAAGAGAATCTAGCACTGACAACTTAAGCCTGTCTAACATAGCTAAGGGGAGTGTAACAGTAAAACATTTCCAGACCCCTTTGAAAAATAAGCGGGAAATTTTATTTTTTTGAATTTTGAATTTTTGTGACTTTTTGCTGACATGTTATCAATCGGTATTTCACTTAAGTGATAAATAAAAATTAGGTTTTGTAACCTAAAAGTGTGAGCATTTATTGCAGTTGGTAAAGTGAATAAAAACAAGTTTTACTCTATCATTTTTTACCCTAACTCTTTCGAAAAAGAAGTTTGAAGCGATTGCAGAGCAGAACAAGATTGTCTTGGTGTAAATTGGCAAATTGCTTTGTGATTAGAGAAATCAAGCTAAATCAAAAGTTACAAAGAGGTGAATGGGTGTGCATTTGAACATTTCAACTGAAAAACGGAGCGACGTGCAAGATACAAGGTATTTCTTTGTATACCGCTTCAAAATTTGTTTATCTAGAATGGCATCTACTTCTAAGTCTGTAGAGAGGTTGATGATCACTGCTGAGCCTGAGGAAGCTCTAAAGGCAGATGAAATTATGTCTTATAATGCATTATCACAAGTCTTGAGTGGTTTTGTGGTCAAAGGTGACTTGTCTAGCTATATAGATTGCAAAACAGAAGATTTAGGAACTCTACACATCTATACTCAGCTGAAATCACTTTGTGATGAGAATGGAAAAAATGAAGCAAATTATGCTAGGGTTTTTGAAAAAGGGTTTCATAATGCCGCATATTTTCTTGAAGACTTTGAGGATGAATACATAAGAATCATCCTGAGTCAAGTCCACAGAGAGAATATGTATTTGGAAAGAACCCATACAATAACTAAGGAGGCTATTAGGGCTGTAACAGGTTATTGCTCAGCCGGTGAAATTCTTGTGTTGATAAGAATTTCAAAGGACACTGTCTTCAAGCTAACCGGTTCTACATCTGATAAGCATTCTTTCTCTATCAACACTATTAGAGACCCTACGGTGAAACTTGCAGCAATGGTGATAGGCTACCAGGTATTCTACTCCAGTAGACTTAACAGTGTTCCATCTACAACAATTCACACAGCACATAGAATGATTGTTGATAATGCAGACTATGATATTTGTGAAGCTATCAGAGACCAATTATTTCAAAATTTGAAATCCATTAAGAAGGACAATACACAAAAGTTCAAATATGGTCAGCTATTAGCTGGGCTATTTTTCTACTTTTAGAACTTCCTACCAAGTATTGGTGATATTTAATGGTCCAAGGAACAACTAGTCAATGCACAGATCAAGAACAACATTAAGGTTGTGAAGAATACTTTTTCAGCTGCCACGAACAAGTATTTTAATAAAATCCAGAAAAAGATGAGCATGAGAGTGTGGTTACCTGAAGATGTGGTAAAACACTTTGCAAAAGACATAATCTTCACTGTTACCACTGACTTTTTCTTGATGCAAGCAATTGAACCTAGAGAAGAAGAGATGGAAGATATGAGCTATGAGGTCAATCATGATTTACTGGTTGGCTATGCTAATACCCTGTTAGCATCGCCCAAAGATAAAAAGAAGGCAAAATTGGACATTTTGGTAGTCCAAGATGCACCAACTAAAACCGGTACTGCACCTATAGCTAAACTGAAAAGAAAGCAAAAGAAATCTGATGAAAAATCTTCTGTGAAAAAGACCACAAGGGTGAATCAGAGTGTCCTAACCAAGAAGGAACCAACACCTAAAGTATATGAAAAGAAGGACAGCACACCAAAGAAGAGAAATAGGAAACTGATTTTGCAACCAAAGTCTAAGGGTACAGATTCTGAAGAAGAACCAAAGAAGGAAAAAGCAACCGGTAGAACACCTAAGAAGGTAAAGGTAGTGCCAAAGACAACTACACCTATAGATATTGCTACCTCCAAACCTGACACAATCTTTGAGAGGACAATGAAGTCATTAGGAAGAAACAGGTTTGACAATGTCAAAGAACATTATGATTCTTTTACTGAAGATGCGCACAAGCAAATAATCCAACAGGTAATAACTTATTTGGGTCATTACAATATATTTCCACATGATTTGGAGAAAGATATTCAATCTCTTTGTATAATACTTTGTTAGATAAATGGGAAGAAGCCATTCAATTAGAAAAGAAGATTATTGATGAAATATTTGTACTGTATTTTCCCAATCTATCATCGGATGGAATTAGTGCTTTAACTGAGGAATACAAAGCATATTTTGATTTTTAAATGAGGAGATTGAATCTCCTTAATGGAAAAAGGGCAATTATTGAGTCTAAGACTCATCAGCTATCCTATGTAATCAAACAAAGGGAAGAAGTCATCCACTCTAGCAAAGAGGATGATAATATTGATGATGTTCCTCAACCAGAAATGGATGAAGAGGAAATTTTTCAAGCTGACGTAGTCTATCCAACCAAGAAGAAGAATGATTCCATTATTCTTGTTGATGAAGATGTTCAAGACACAGTAGACCTATCTGAAGACATCACTGCACCAGATATGGATCCTCCTACAATCACAAAAGTACAGGTTACATCAGTTGATCAACCGGTTACTCAACTAAAAGTGGTCAGTGAACCGGCAACAGAACAACTGGAGAAACCCTAATCTCCACCAGTCATTGAGACTACTCAAAAGGAGTCTACTGAGGAAGCTATTACTCAGCAAACTGAAGATACAATAGAGAAAAACACAGAAAGAGTCATCATTTTGAGTATACCCCCTTAACCAGTGAAGCAAGAACTACTTTATGATGATGATGAATATTCTTTAAGTATCTCAGGACCTATTGACATGAACACCTTGAGTGCATCAGAAATGATGAAGATTGCTAATGTTATGCAATCTCGAGCACACAAGAAGTGACTCAAAGAGCAGAGGATTGAAGCAAAGACAATCCAGAATGCAGCAGAAATTTTGTTTGGTTTACTACCGGAAATAGTTGTTGCACATCTTCCCACTCCTATCAGCAAACTTGGTCAGTTAGTTGCAGATGCATCTGATCAAATCAAATCACTTGAAGATGCTGCTCAAATGTCTGCTGAGAAGAGCCACAAGAAGGCATATGGAGATAAACTGGGTAAGAACTTTGAAAATGGAAAAATGGCTTTATCTCATAATGGAAGTCTATTAAAGAAAGCTATTGAATCTGGAGGGAAGTATCTTGCTTCTACCTCCAATGTTACTTTCTTTTATTCTGATATTTCTAAGAATGAAGTTGAAACCAAGCAGGAAATAGAAAGGTTATGCAAGGCATATGTCCCACTCCATGACTCCATTCATGCCTTTAACCGGTTTATAGATGATTTGCATGACAAACTGAATAGGAATGATAATGAGAAGGCTAAGAGATTCTGATCTCTAAGAGAGCTCAAGAGTCAGCTCACCTCATAGGTCGACATTCTTCAGAGAGCCTACTCCAGTGTAGAAGCTATTCTCGCTACTCCTAAAACCTGCATGCTGGACTCAATGAAAGAACTCTATTCCCAGATGCTATCTAACTCTGAGTATATAGATAACATATTGGAATCATGGGAGAATACTTTATCCTAGATGAAGCAGAATTTCAATAATATTTTTATGAGAATAGCCAATGCATGAACTTGGTTAAAATTGTAATATATGATGAACACTGGTACAAATTTTCTATATATATGTATATATTTTACATTATCATTTTGGCATTGTTGTCAAAGGGGGAGTAATTATATGTATGTGCGTTTTTGAAAATTTTGTATTTATGCATGCATTAAGGGGGGGTATTGCATTAAAAAGGGGAATATGAGTACATATACATATGTTGTGTATGCACACTTAGCGGTATTGTATTACTCAAAAAAACAAAAAATCTAAGTGTTGCCATCAATGCCAAAGGGGGAGATTGTTGGCTTGATGATGATTATCATGTATTCATCACTTGTTGTCATTGATGAAACACTCTCACACACACATATGATTACATTGACTATCTGTGTAACTTCATTGATTTACACTGTTAACCAGTATGTTTAAGGTCTATCTCTAACCGATACTCTGTGTCAACCGGTATGTGCCTAAGAGATAACCTGTGGTTACATTAAGTCAGCATCAAAATGAAGATGAAGATGAAGATGAAGATGAAGATCAAGCGGAAGATTCCAAGACAACGGTTCATATATTTTGTTCCAACCGATATTGACTGTTTTAACCGGTATCCATTTTTGTGATGAGTTACCAGCACCGTTTGTTTGGCGATCATTTTTGTGATGAGTTATGTTTAATTGTCTAGATACACTGCACCTAGGAAATTGTGTTCCTATGGCCGACATAAGGTTTTAATGTCTATTGAAAGACATCTTAGTGAATCATTTAAGAGAGAAAAAAACTGATATAGAAGAGGAGTTTTTATGCGAATACTGATATGTATAAAGAGTGAAATCTTTTGTTGAAGAGCGATAAGTGTTTAGATGAAGAGAAGTGTTGAATGCACTTAGAATGATCTGATCAAGAAAGTCTTGTGCTACTCAGAACAAATCAAATCTTTCTTGTTGTTTTCTAATCATTACAACAAAATCAAATCTCCTAACCAGGTAAGCTCTAACAAGCTTCATTGTACAAATCCTCTAACAAGGTGATCCATTAGTTTGAATTCTAAAATCCTCCAGCAAGGTTACTCTTAACAGGGTAGTACTCTTAATAGGGTATAAGCTTCTAATAAAGCTTGGGATCTCTAACAAGATTTTCTCCTAGCAGAGCACTTTGTAAGACCTTAACCGGTCAGTTTTCTATTACTACATATAATTAACTTGTGAGTTCCATCTCACCGTGGTTTTTACCTATTTGGGTTTTCCACGTATAAACACTTGTGTTATGGTGGATGTTCTACTTTGTGTGGATGTTGTTATTTCATTTTGGATAGCATGTATTTTGTTCAAATTCTTAGTTAATTTCATCTACTGGTTAGTGTTTAAAGTTGTGCATGTTTTGGTGTCACTGATTCACCCCCCCCACCCTCTCAGTGCTTTTCAAGACCATCAATTACAACTTCCTAGAGTAATAACATCCTGACCTCAACAAAAACTTGGACACTCAACCATGGCTCCATTGAGTCCCAAATGGTTGGTCCATTATTACAACTTGAAGACAACACAAAAACTTAGAATAAATCAAAATTGTTTCGAGTGATGTGTACCCTGCTCCAGAAGAGAGATTAGAATATTGGTTGGCATGATGAGTACATGGAAAACATAAGCTAACACAACCAGTAACAGATGATGATGGGTTCACATATCCTACAGGTTTAGTTGTTGTTGTGGGAACTTGGTTACGAACAAACATGATTAGAAAGAATGGCATACCTACATTTGAAGACTATGAGAGACACAAAACCATTCTCATGTATTCACACCTTATTATAGCTACAAATGTCAAGTTATTGAAGCATCAAGCAAAACTGAAGACCAAAGAGCTATGGACAGTGACTATTGCTGATCATGAAGCAATACTGAATACTCTTAAGCAAAGAGATGACCCTTCAGGCACACTTGAGTAGTAGGTCTTTAATGGTGTCTTATTTTTTTTATCATGCATTTCATTTCAAACAATGATCATAAAACCTTAATGTTCAAGTTTGTTATGTGTATATAAAGGATGTGTTCATAATGCAGGTCTATTGATGAATGTTTTTTTTTGCAACATGGATTTTGCATGCACATAGCGGGTACACTTGATCTAGTTCGAAGGGACGTATTTTGCAACAAGGCTTATTATCATGCATTTGATGAGAATTACAATTTTTGATAATAGACAACACTATTTGACAATTTTTTGATGATATAATTATCGCAAAACCTTTGTTCTCATGTAGGTATTTTGGATGATATACAATACTATCGCATTATGATTTTTGCATCAACATAGTGGGTTCACTCTATATAATTTGAAGGGACGTATTTTTATGGTATATAATCCCACCTTTTTATTTATTATCATGCATTTTAGTTGAAGTGATTATCATAAAGCCTTTATGTTCATGCATGCATTTTATGTGTAGACTAACAATTCTTAAAAATACAAGTTCATGATAGATCATTCATCATTGACTAGTTTACTCTTGGTGATGGTACATATTCCTTGGGGTTATCAATATTTAGCTACTTTTTAAGTTTTATTTTCAAGAACTACAAAAATTTATAGCCAAACACAACACCATATGCTCTATGTGCATTAATGAGATTAAATTTTGTGTGTAAACACTAAGTCCCTCACTTTGTCAATGTGATTAAATTTTGTAAGCTTTCACACACTATGTCAAGAGAATGTATTGTCATTTAGAAATGAAAACATCTACCATCATCTTCAACCATGTAGAGAAATGTAGTGAGAAATGTAGTGAGAAGGGCTTTAATCAACATGCATCTTTCTTCAAAGTTATGCTTGTAGACTTTGTAGAGAAACTGGTAAGTTTAGTAATTATACAATCTTGTACATCTTAAAAATGTTTCAAATGATCTATTTATAATTTGACAAAATAATTTGTATTAAGTGTTATAATTTGTTTCTTGTAGCACATTAATTCCGCATAAAAAGGTTGCTTATTTTGGTCTTCATTTATATGCAGGCATTGCTCTACGTAAGATTTTCTCTTAGGACATGAGGATGTCTGATGCAGATGAAGTGGGATGTTGTATTTGTATATGGATGTGAATTGGTGTAACTTTGTTATGATGATATACAATTTCCATGAGCAAACGGGTTTCGTTATATTGATGGTATACAATGTATCTATACATGAGTAAACTGGACATGTTGGAATTGACATATCGTGATCACGATGAGTAGAACGAGAAATTGGCCACCCGACAACATTTGATTAAATGAGACTAGCGATTTTTTTGCCAACTGAAAAAATGCTGCCCTAATAAAACCGTAGGGAATCTTGAAAACCCGAGATAGGATTTTATAGGGACCCCTCTCATGGCCCCATAGGTTCAAATGAATCTTTCACAGGTGCCAGGGATTCCAAGTTAGGGCCCATCAAAGTTTGACAATTTTTAGCACTTAGGATGCTCAAGGGACGACGTCGGTAGGGTATGACCCCGAGCATTTGACCGAGTGTTTGGTAAAAAAAGGAGCATGCATAGGGTAAGAATTCCTAATTGGACCTATCAGAACTGATGGTTCATGATCATGACGAGCAGAACGAGAAATTGGCCATGTGACAACATTTGATTGAATGAGACTAACGATTTTTTTGCCAACTCAAAAATGTCGCCCTAATAAAACCATATGGAATCTTGAAAAACCAAGATAGGCTTTTGTAGGGACCCCTCTTGTGGCCCCATAGGTTCAAATGGATCAGTCACAAGTGCCATGGATTCCGAGTTAGGGTCCGTCAAAGTTTGACAATTTTTAGCACTTAGGGTGCTCAAGGGACGATGTCGGTAGGGTATGACCTCGAGCATTCGACCAAGTGGGGGGGGGAATAGAAGCATGCATAGGGTAAGAATTCCTAATTGGACATGTTCTAACCAATGGTTCATGATCATGACGAGCAGAACGAGAAATTGGCCACGCGACAACATTTGATTGAATGAAACTAGCGTTTTTTTTTGCCAACTGAAAAAATGCTGCCCTAATAAAACCATAGGGAATATTGAAAAACTGAGATAGGATTTTGTAGGGACCCCTGTCATGGCCCCATAGGTTAAAATGGATCATTCACAGGTGCCACAGATTCAGAGTTAGGATGTGTCAAAGTTTGACAATTTTTAGCACTTAGGGTGCTCAAGAGATGACGTCGGTAGGGTATGACCCAAAGCATTTGACCGAGTGGGGGGGGGGGGGAAATAGGAGTATAAATAGGGTAAGAATTCCTAATTAGACATTTTGGAACTAACGGTTCATAATCATGATGAGAAGAACAATAAATTGGCCACACAACAACATTTGATTGAATGAGACTGATGGTTTTTCGCCAACTGAAAAAATGGTTCCCTCATAAAACCGTAGTGAATATTGAAAAACTGAGATAGGATTTTGTAGGGACCCCTCTCATGGCCCATAGGTTCAAATGGAATGTTCGTAGGTGCCACAGATTCTGAGTTAGGGCCCATCAAAGTTTGATAATTTTTAGCACTTAGGGCGCTCAAGGGACGACGTCGATAGGGTATGCCCCCGAGCGATCGACCGAGTAGGGAGGGGGGAATAGGAGCATGAATAGGGTAAGAATGCCTAATTGGACATGTTAGAACCAATGGTTTGTGATCACAATGAGAAGAATGATAAATTGGCCACGTGACAACATTTGATTGAATGAGACTGACGATTTTTTTGCCAACTGAAAAATTGCTGCCCTAATAAAACCGTAGGGAATATTGAAAAATTGAGATAGGATTTTGTAGGTACCCCTCTTGTGGCCTCTTAGGTTCAAACAAATTGTTTGCAAGTGCACAGATTCCGAGTTAGGGCCCGTCAAAGTTTGACAATTTTTAGCACTTAGGGCACTCAAGGGACGATGCTGGTAGGGTATGACCCTGAGCATTCGACCGAATGGAGGGGGGGAAATAGGAGCATGCATAGAGTAAGAATGCCTAAATGGACATGTTAGAATTGATAGTTCATGATGATGATGAGAAAAATGAGAAATTGGCCACACGACAACATTTGATTGAATGAGAGTGATGATTTTTTTGCCAACTAAAAAAATGTTGCCCTAATAAAACCGTAGGGAATCTTGAAAAACCAAGATGAATAATTTTGACACATGAATCCCCCATCGACAACTTTTTACAACTTTTGAGCAGTCTTGAGCAATTTTGTCAATATGAGTAACCTATGACTAGACATAACAAATATTGGTCTAGATGACCTTATTACATAAAAAATGATTATATTTAACCTTATTTACATTGAGAATCCATCAAAACACTTGTCTTCCAAATTTGACCTCGTGGAGGCATGATGAGCAAGGAGGTCATTAAATTTGGTGAAGTTTCCAAAGGAAACCAAATTTAACACTTACGATTTAGATGAAATGAATTATATATAATATGAAGATTATACAAACAACACTTACGATGAAATGAAATGAATTGTATTGTTCATTAAATAACCATTATTAACCATTTTTAATTATAGGATTGAAGATTAAAGTTTAAAATGATAACACCATGCACACATGAGCAACAATTTATATGATCAAATATTAACTTCTATATATATGAAAATGTCAAATGATTACAAGTGTATGTTCATACACAAATATGGCATAAACACCAACTCAAACAAAATGTATGTCTATATATGTGAATGTATGTTCATATACAATTTATGCATGCCAACTAGACATGTAAGCATCCCAAAACTAACTATAACATCCTAAGCTACTAATGGATCATCAAAATTGATCCTCTTTTCCGCACTGCTCGACTCTAAAGGATCCTGCACAAGAAAAAACAAACCACGATTAAGATTAGTTATACTATATAACTCACATTCGAAAAGTTAACATAAAAATGAACTATAATTGAACTATTCTTGTTTACCTCATCTCCACGTTTTCTCTTTGGTTTTGGAGGACTCTTGATGTATGTCTTTGGTAGAGGAGGTATGTTTTCAATATTTTCATACACAACCTACATATGTTCAGAAATATGACATTGATACAAGTTAGAATATAATTGTCACTGATAATAATGAATTATATCTATTAAACACAAAATAAAATAAACACATGTACCCAAGGCATCTCTTCTTCTTTTTCTTCTTCTTCATCTTTAGGTATAGTGGGTGTAGTCAACAAGGATGTGAAGCCAAGAATTTTCTATACATATACACAACAAGTATGTGAAACTATCAATCTATGTCTAGACGTGTATAATCATTATAAGTTATTTAAACTATTCATTCAATCATATTTGCATTCAATTACATTTCCCTTGTCTCCAACTGCACTACCAGATCCCAAATCGAACAACCTCGCACTCATGCTACTTATACCCTACAAGAGTAAAATAAGATATACATGCAAGTTACTACATAATATAATTAATGCCAATATAAATGATGAGCATGTATGTACAGTAAAGTACAAATGCCTAGGTGCAATAATATATGTATCGTAAAGCTATCAAGGCCAAATGAAATGGATGTCAAGGTTCCCTCCTAGATCTATGTCAACTCCTCTATCATCAACTGTTAAATAGACCACGTAAATAAATATTAGTACTTAATATTATCTAGATTATAAATATTCATTTAAAATATAGAATGAACTGTGAAAGTACAAATCTTACCACTACATCATCAATGTATGATGAATGTGCCTCCTCACCTCTAGCATGTGAGGACTCTCCAGGGTATCCTCTAGTCCCTGTCATAACATCTGGTGCACCATGCTTCTCATGCACTTCATAATCTGTAGTGTGCGCAGGAGGATCAACAAGTTGTCCAACTGGACCCAAGCATAGGTTCCCACACATGACACAACTATGGGGCACACAAATGTGTGGAGCCAAGGAGGACGTTTAAGTGCCACCGAATGTACGGCTACCATCAAAAGAAGGCTAAGCTATTGCCCCAGCCTAAGAAACCAAAAGGCTACTCAAAGAGTGAATAGTCGATATGGTCAATGATGTCGCCTGGTAGATTATATCTTGATGCTGCACTAGAGGTGGGGGATCAATAGGAGGAGGGGGGACATATGGGCCCTGGACTACTTTGACTACCCTAGGTCTATTTTGGGGCATACCTAAACCCACACCCTGGAAAGGTTGGATGTCAAAGTAGTTCACATGATTTCCTAAAACAAACTCAACATACAATTTGTTGATGAAGTAGAAGGGGACATCAAGATTGTTGTTGAGTGGTTTATTGAAAACCATCCACCAACGATCCCCAAAAAAAATTCACAATATCATCATTTGTGCATCATTTAATAAAAAAAAAATTTGGGGGGGGTCTATGGGTTGACCAGTGTGGGGATTCACAAATAATACGGCGATATCGGCTTTGGATTTCTTGAGATCCTTGATCTCCTTATAGGACAAGCCATCTACATATTGTTCCCTCATAGAATCTCGCCACAAAAGAGCGACATTGTGCTCCTCAGTGACAGTTTCTATACTCTTTATGTTGGACATGAGGGGATCAAACATTGGGTTCAGGCGAGAGATCCTACAATAGACATCTGCAATCCCCCTCAATTATTTCAAATTTTGTGCAATTAAATCCTGAATTGATGGGGGGTTTGGCAAAGGAGGGTTTTGTGCCGGAGGGTTTGGTTGTTGTGGTTGTGGTTGATCAATGTTTTCATTGTTATCCCCCATTTTTAACCTAATTGAATGTAAACAATTGAATTTAGTTAAAAAAATTGAACAATTTTGTATTTGATTTTAAAAAACCAAGTTTTCATGAAAAAAACATATTTTGAATGAAAAAATAAATAAACATTAAAAAATGCAAAAATTTGACTGAAAATGATGAAAAACAATAAAAATCCTACCTTTTATTGGATTTTTTGCAAATTTGGGTCACAAAATCGGATATCGGATTTGCTTGAATTCACGCAGCCCGTGGGTAAAAAATAACCCACGGGCTATCACAGTCCTCTTTTATTGTCTTAGAGAAATCAGATATCTAGAAAAATATTATATAATATATATTTAAGAGGTAACTTTCCTTCATACTTATCGGCACCTTTAAGCAATCTTCTATCAATAAGTGCTTCAAGCTCCTCAAGCTCTCTTTCTTCATCTTCCATCTCTTTCTCATATCTGGATACTCTTGTAGAACTTTCTCCTAGATCATATCTCTACTTCCTGAAAATAGTAGCTTTGAATGCAGATTCAGTCTTAGGAAGAGATTTTCCAAACTCACTCAGCTTAAAAGCAACAAGTTTACCAATCAACATGTCTCTTGTCACATTTGTCACAGTCAGGATCTCACCAATAGCAGCAGGAGGCAAGGATCTCAACACTTTAGCAACAATCTTAGATTCTTCTAATACTCCATCGACACATCTGATTCCACACGCAAGCTCATTCACTTTCTGCATAAAAGAAGTAATGTTCTCATCTTCACTCATCTTCAAGTTTTCATATTTACCCTCTAAGCTCTACAACTTAGTAATCTTCACATGACTATTACCTTCATGCAAGGTCTCTAATTTTATCCAGATCTCATCATGAGCAGTCTCTAAGTCCATCACGTTAGTCATTTCAGAATCTAACAAGGCACTCAGTAATGCTTCCTTAGCTCTAATGTTGTATTCTACTTCTTTTATTTCATCCAGAGTAGTAGGACAATTCTGAGGAACATTATATACATTCTTTGTAATCTTTCAATACTCTTCTCTAATACATCTCAAATGATATTGCATCCAGCTTTTCCAAAGAGCGTAATTCGTTCCATCAAATCTCAGACTATCCTTCTTGATAGAAAAGGTTGTCATCCTGAATCTCCTCAAGTGGTCAAGCTGCTTCTGGAGGATCTAGATCTGATGCCAATTGTTGGCAACAATGCAACAAACTGAGAGCGGGGGGGGGGTGTGAATTAGTTTGCTCAAAAACTTACTGCAACTTAAACCACAAATAGATCTGATAATTAACAGTTAAAACATACAACAACACCACATCAATAACACACATAACACCAAGGTTTCTGATGTGGAAAACCCCGTTAAGAAAAAAACCACGGTGGGAACCTACCCACAATGAGACAATACCCTGCTAGGAATAAATGTAAATATTACAATGGAGAATACACATGCATTCAAGCACACTACCTAGAGCTCACTGCTCAAATAAGAAACCCAAAAAGGCTACAACCCTTAGGGAAGGCTCACTGACTTACAAAAGCATTTGGAGAATAATCTGAATTACATGAACTGTGAAAATAAAATCTCCATATGCCTGGGTACAGTTCCAGTTAAGCTCACTATCAAATCTTCTCTGCAACACACTTTCGCACAACTTCCCTGCTACTCAATGATTGATAAAATATTTGCACATAGCATCATCTCTCTCAATGATTATTACATTCATTTATAGAAGTTATTAACCTGTATTTCAAGGTCAGCTCAACCCTCAACACAAATAACAAAATAATGACCTCACACACTACAATCAATACATGTAGACCAAAACGATGTCGTCTAACACATAGTCTGGACCTAAACAACCACTGCAAATGTGAAACACCTCCAAGATTTACACCTCGATCATCCGCAACATGCTACAACAACATGAATGCCACATAACACAAAGAACATCACCGAACAAAGAAAATCTTCAATAACACGCACAATAATCAATGCGGGCCACCAATATGCATATAACACGATCTAGAGATATTCACAAGCAACGTGAATTGCACCACAACAACCGCAACAACTCGGATCGCTAGAGTCATCATCATCTCTATATCAGAGCTCAAGAACACCAACATAACTGACTGTCAACCTAAAGGATTCACTTGTGAATTTCTAAATCATGAACTAATCGAATTGAGGACACACATCAACGTCCAAAACACATCTCACACATCCGCAACTAAAGATATTGCAATTCTGGAGCAATACAAAGCACAAACCAGAATACCGAATAACACGAACAATTGAATAATATCCTTAATATCAGATCTCATAACTTGACCAAATCAACATGCATACCTCTATAAATGGGAATGAAACATCTATAGACAACATAGCAGAAACCCTTTAATCTACATCAGCTCATCTGCAACACATAGGCTAAACCAACTCATTCAATCAAACTGCAATACTAGAATACATAGAAGAATATGTTGACATCAATGACAACACACTATTCCAACAAACTTCTCGACATTAGATTACTACATGAAAATGGGAGAAAAGTGGGGTTAAAAATGACCACTTTTCTCCTAAAATTAGCTAAACCTAAAATCCAAGAAAAAATCGATATGCCTACATTTAAAATTTTAAGATGTAATAAGAATGAGAATCGTAGTAAGTCCAAATCTAGTTTCTAAACTATAAATACTTTTAAATTTTGGTTAAAATTAAGATAGTCAAATGCTAAGTGCACACAAAGGTGATTTTATTTTTATTGCCAAAATATAACATAGATTTTGGTGTGCTCCCCCAATTTTTTATTTTGTATTAAGTATCTTTCAAAACTAATTGGTGCAAAGATAGCCAAGAGCACAATCCTATAATTTGTTTTTCAAAATTAGATAAATGAATAAAAGCAATACATATGTATTAAAGGAATATAAAGATTAATTAAAATAAATTATAAATAAATAAATATCTTAACTTATTTAAAATATTAAACATATGACTAAAATGCTTATAAATAAAATATCATTTTGGTAATCGTTTTATGAAATTTTATTATAAAACATGTAAACCTAATTATAATGAAATTTAAGCATTATATTTGATGTAAAAACACTATTTGTTAGTTAAAATGGAATTCAAACCAGCAGCCAATGGAAGCAATTATCCTTACCAATGACAAACCAGCACACACCAAAAACTAGTTTTTATGCAGAAGAAATTGAGGATATCAATACAAACTAAAAATGACATTCTAAAAGTTTGCAAAGATTAGATTTGAGGTTTGAGATTAGATTCACAAAATAGAGGTCGAAATGACATTCAATCAATTTTACAATCATAAAAGTGATTAAGATAGACAGATAAAGCATTTATTGATTATAAGAATTCATCTAATTTTAATTAATATATCTACTTTATTGACAGATCATTTTTTCTCATTTATCAATATTCTAATTAACTATAATTATTTACTTTTCTATTTTTAAAACATTTAATTTAATATATCTATTCAATCCTAAACTATGCTTATATTGAATAGTGTTGTTTTTGGTTTAAATTGTGTTGGAGCTTTTTAGCATCAACATTTCAGATCACACCCCATGATCTATCATCGGAATGATAAAGAGCCAAAGGAATCAAAATAATGAATGCAGACATTGATACAAAAAAACTCCAACACAGTCTGATCCCCAAACAACATTATTAACTATATTATAAATTATGAAAATCTCTTATCATTAATGCTTATATTCAAAGATTATTTGCCCTAAATTTAACTACAAAGTATTTTATTCTCCTTTCAACGTTAAGTCCAAGGAATTAAAAAGTTTGCTTCATATTATACAGTATTACATGTACTCACATATCATCTTTAAAGGATTCTGTTTTATTGGTCTAGATTCTAGTAAAATTTGGTAGACATTTTCACTGAAAGTCTGCAAGAAATAGTGTGAAATTTTTCCATGCTTATATTCATGATACGACAACCTTGTCTTCCACTAGATCATGTCTCGTATATTTTCTATAAAACTCTTCATCTGTGCATCTGATTAGAAAAAGGATATAAAATTCTGTAGCGAGACACATGAAGCATAGATTTATTAAGGATTAAGCTTACTTTACAAATAATGGGTTCTGAAAATAAGGACAAGAAAATCATCAAGTCCCCATCATTTGTATTGATAGTGGAACCCATATCCACTCTATTTCTTACCTGACAAAGAAAAGGATTCTGATGCTAACATGATAATGAGCCCTCACCACATATACCATGGGATCTTCAATCTGAATAAGATTCATTGTATTTCAATCAAAAAATATCTCATGCAATGTCAATTTGAAACAAAACTTTATATTAAGGCGTGGGACACCAAGGGAAATGTGTCCAGATATGGTTGAAATTTCAACCTGGTGGAACACCATGCTAACAGCAACTGGTACAACAATACCAAGCCTTCTCAAGATAAATTTGATGCTGGGATCCACTATAGGAACTCTCTGGGCATCTCTGATCTACTTCAAAGCAAGCAATAGGAACTCTCTGGGCATCTTTGATCTACTTCAAAGCAACCAAGATAATCATTTCTCTACCTGGTTCACCTAGTCTAACTGTGCAACTAGAACTGACAGAAAAGACAGATCTCAAAAAAATCTCAATATTAACCCATGTTCTCACTGTCTACCAATTTCATCTCGGAAATGGCTATCCAGACTACAGATGTGCCATGACATTCATGACTAGATGCTACATAATTAAAATTTTGACTTCTCATTGATGAAAATCATTTGCAGCTTATTCGCTATACTCAATCACCACCTTGTCATGATCAATCTTTCAATATGCCCAACTGAAGGCACTCCAGTAACTTGAACTACAATTTAAATATCATTCATCGACAACACAAAGAGTGCCTTAGAGCCCTTACTGCTATGTGGGCTACTGAAACCAAATCTAAAGCAGGGGAAGGTTAGATTGCCTGGTGAGAGAGATTAATCACCATCTACATCACAAAACACTATTCACAGACAACCTTGACAATGCAATCTGTCAAGAAGAACACAATAAAGAAATGAGACTAACACTTGGAACACCTCGTCATTCTTGAAGAGCTGAAATGTGTCTTGAAATTGAATGCAAAGGCACCCAAAGCATTACTGAATTGTCTATGATCGTATTAGAATGCATCTTTGACTATATTTATTAATTAATTGAAAATTAGAATACAACTGTTTTTTATTTACAATTAATTAAAAGTATGATCAAAAGTATGATCAAAGGTGCATTCTGGAAGCATTATCATCATCTAGGGTCATATCAAAATATCCTTGAAGGTATACCTCTAAAATTAGACTGCAGAGTGGAGACCCACTACCTTGCTCAATAACTCCTACAAAATCATAGTTAAGGCCATTGCCAGATGCATAAAACTAATGGTAAAAAACGTTGTGAGACCTGAGCAATCTGGCTTCCTTGGGAGACTAATGAATGCGCCACAAACTGCCCAAGATACCCTATTTGTCAAACTCGACCTTAACAAATCCTATTATAGGATTTAGTGGCCCATTATAATCAATATGTTGGGATGACCCTAATTCAGTCCCAAACTGGTTCAACATATTGAAATAATGATTTCGGATACAAAATCTTGTCTCACAATCAGTGATACTCTCACCTCTTTTATTCTGCAATGTTCTTTATGATTGCCCATGGAACCCTTCATTTATGTTCTAGTTGTTATGGACTGGGACATTTGCTTGAACAAGGCCATAGCTAGAAGGGTGAGAGCCTCCCACAGAATACCTATACCTCAAAGTCCCACTCTGTTCATGACAACATGCTCTTCATTAAGAAGTGACCAGCACTCTTGATGTCTTCCTCCAATTGTGGAGGAATGAGTTACTCTCTCTTAGTGAAGATATCTTGAGATTCCATTTGGCCTGGAAGTCTCATTATCAGAAATGTGAAATTCCATTTGGCCTGGAAGTCTCATTATCAGAAATGTGAAATTGGTTCTTACTGAAGTTCAAAAAATAGAAATCCAATCCAATATTGAAGGAATGAGTTACTCTCCCTTAGTGAAGATATCTTGGGATTCCATTTGTCCTGGGAGTCTCATTATCAGAAATGTGAAATTGGTTCATGTTGAAGTTCAAAAAATAGAACTCCAATTGTAAGGAATGAGTTACTCTCTTTTAGTGGAAGAGTACAGGGGACAAAACTATCTTCATAGCTGTTCATGTATATTGCTCTTCTAGGGAAACGATTATGCAGCCCCTAGGATGCACCAAGACATCAATACCCCTCATACATTATAAATACATTGTAATGGATACTTGATACATCCTAAAGACTGGATAGCCATTTCCCACTTCTAGCTGTCCTCCCTCTTAAGCCTACCACAAAGAACTTACCAAATATGCTGGCAGAATTTTATGGGATAAATGGGATGGCAATAAAGTTTACCAACTCCTCTTGGTACCACTATATTCCACCCAAAAACAAAAGTGAATTGAACCTAATGGATCCTAGAACACAGGAAATATATCTGATTGCTATATACAGAGCAATGAGCCTTGGAAGGCACTGGTTAGACAAAGGATTGTCTTGGCCTCTGCTGAAAGAACTTTCGTATATATGATGAAGATTCTCTTATCCAAACACTTTAAACTCACATCCTCCCCTCATTTCAATATGTGGAAACCCTGGCAAGTTGTGGCAGAGCAATTATTGTGGTTTGATCAATCCCTCAAACACGATCTCAGCTGCCCCTCTTCAATTCAATGGAATAGCTAGGTTCAAATTAATAAATAGCATCTTCAACTTTGTGCAAGGATAAAAGGGCACAAAAGGAATTCAAACACTCAAGGGCATGATATCTACCCACCCTTCAATGGAGAGACTGGGACCAACTTCAATCATACTTCAATTTCTCCATCAAATATAGGGAAGTGATCATGGAATTGGTTCACTACTCTGCTTACCAAAATATCCACACACTTCTTGTAACTTCTTCAAGGACTAGAGATGGACATGGAGAAATGCTAAATCAATTCCCACTCAGATGCATCTAGTAGTTACTTTTCCCAAGCCTTCAATCAAGCAATGTCTCCATTCAAAATGGAAATGCAGGATCACCAACTCAGAGTAGTTAAAGCTCTGTTTTGCTTTTGGCAATCTAAACCTAATACAAATGATTGCCTGGAAATTTCTTCACCACAAAATTGCCAATGGGCAAGCAGATAATTTAATCTAATTGGGCATTCAAAAGCAGATTATGTCAGTGACTCAGTTACAGAAGATAATTGAGTCGAATTGGGGATTCAAAAGGCTAAAAAAGCAGATTACATCAATTACAGAAGATGATTGAATCGAATTGGGTTTCAAAATGCTACAACAGGTATGCAAACTTATGGCAGAGGGGGATATAGGATTGCAGTAATTGTAATGTGTAATAAGTTACTCCATTAGGTAGCCAGTCCTCTGCATTTTGTATTAGGACTGTAGCAATCAATAAACGATTAGAGGGATACATCCAAACCATTTTGAAGTTTTCCCAAAATGGGTTTCTCCCTGCCAAATCTTTCATATGGAAAACCCCACTGTAACAAACAAAAAAATTAAATTCTTGAATTGTTAGTTCATTCAACATAACAAAAACTTTCTTAAGTTAATGTTGAGGAAACAAGTGAAAACACAAAAACGAATTCAATTGTTTATAATGATAAGTTCATTAAATAAAAAAACACTAGAATTGTTTGACAAGATGCACGAACCAAACTCGATCTCACGGGGTTTAATCATAGTCATATATCAACGCAATGGATTTGTTGAGAAACTCAAAGATGTTTCAGAAATCGTAATAGGCAGATGTAAATCTGGACTAATTAGCCTAAATGTTGACAACCTTCCCAGGCGCAGAAATTTGAATTTTGGACTGGTGCATGTAAATTCATTGGAAAGTGAAAATTGGATTTTTGTAAGTGTTGTAGTTGAGGCTACCCTGTCGTAGTTGAGTTGTTGATGCATATGGAATAATACTCGAGCTTTGCAAAAAAGAAACTTATATTATATATGTTAATGGTTATGGAAGATCAACATTGATTTATGAGAATGAAAGAGATATATTTTAGAGAGGATAGGGAATGTAAGGTACATCCTTACAAAAATATAAAACAAAACGTGTACAATGAAATAACAAAGATGTCAAATAAATATTATTTTGGAAGGACTTCAGTAGCATTTGTAACATTCAAGGTCACAACAAGTGAGTGATGAGTGTGAGACCATGGGATCATTATGTTTGTGATGCTTCGCAAACCTACACTATGAAATTTTAAGTTGGCTAAGGAGCCTCTTTCTACTAAAGTAAGAGGGATACAAATAAGATGTAATCAATCTAGGATGATCCTTTTCAACAAACTTGCCTATAGAGGTCATAACACGGGTCAAACATCACCTAATAAAATACAATAAAACATTTCTAGTGTAATGCTCCACCATGGAATCCATGAAACATTAGCCAAGAAAACATGGAATGATTTTTTTTTTGAAACAAATATGTCAAACATATGTAACACACTATCACAACTATCAACACATAACATCTAGTCGCAACATGACATTGCACAAGTAGAAGACTAGACTCCACAACACCCTCTAACCATTGGAGGAATGTTAAAGACACCTTAAAAGGAACACCAATGACGGGTTTTGATTTTCAAAAGACTTCACAATACTAGGGGGACAATCTCCCCAAGCATAGGTTCAATAACTAGACAAACTTTGAGCCAAAGGAATGCAAATAGATGCAAAAGACATCATAACTTTTCAACAAAATCACCTACGAATGCTCTAAAATCACCTAGACTTTCGAGGCCATGAGGAACAACTTTTGTGTACAAAGTTTTCATGGCTGAGGCTAAAAAATGCTCATTCTTTGAAGTATGAGAAGGCTACAATGCTCCCAATGGACAACAATGTCCAACCAACACATTAGTGCCTGGATGGGACATTGACACCTAGAAACTTAAGTCTCAATCTCATGCTAGTGGCTAAACTAGAGTCCTATCTAGCATTGTAGTCCAAACTAGATGTTGTAGTCCACTATGAGTGCTAGTGTCCTAGCCAATATGAAATTAGGAACTATGAATTGGCCTCCAAGACACCAAGAGCATAAATGGACCACCCAAAAGGGTGCACAACACCTCAGGAACTCTAAAACATCAAAACATGACTTAGAGAAGAATACGGAAAATGGTTCCCCCATGTGCTAGACACTACTGACATGCAAAAGGACTCAAATGTATCCATTTACTTACAATTTATCTCCAAGAGAGGCTCACTTCATTGTATTACATTTACTTCATAATAAGACTCAAATGTCCTTTCATTGTATCATTTGCATTGAAATAAACTAAATAAATACATAAAGTAAATGATGGAGAGTATGATCCAATAATTAGTCTCAATCCTCGATCCTCTAGTCCTCAAAGGTGGTTTCCATGCCATCCAATCATGTGATACCCATAGGTTTACCCTACTATGCTAGGAGATAGTCACAAGGTCCAATAACACACACACACACACACACACACAAGACACACGAGGAGAAGAGCACATGCACATGCAAGACATGGAGAATACATAGCACCCACGTATACAATAGAGTCAACACCAAAAATGAAATAAGTTACATCATCTAACAGGTGCTACTAAAATTACACTAGAACTAGATGTTAGAGAGAAAGTTAGGGAGTCTCATTACGGATCTCATTAGTATAACATCATGTATGAAATCGAGTACTCCTCTCACAAAGATGAGGATACACGATTTTACAAGAATCAACACTCCATGAGTGAGCATGTCTTCCACAAACATCCTTAATCTATTTGAGCACTCAAGGCATGGGCAGAGCATCCATCATCTTAGTTAACTAATATCACATGTTTCATTAGTTTTAACTTGATTAATAGACTCTCCAACCCTAATTTCTAGAGTGCTACTTTGGGTTGATAAAATGTTGGGAGGCACTCCCACAATCCTCTCTAATACTTATGTACTAAGCTCATCACATTTTCCAACAAATGTGGCATGTAAAATAATGCATAATCATACTTTTCCACAAAATACACAACATATTTTCAATAGAATTATTTTAACAATTCACAAAGTACACCAATGTCCCTGCATTCTAAAACATCACAATTCACTTAAAAAATTTAAATTTCCCAACTTCTTAATGAAATAAGTAAATTTTCTCAAATTACCATTTAAATAGCTTGAAAATTCACTAAATTTTAGATTTTTAAATTTCTAAAAACTAACAATACCCTTTGATGCTAAAAGTGCCTAACATCCATTCTATACTATAAAAAATGTTTTTTATTCATTTCTTGCAAATTTGGATTCTATACAATGTTTGAAGAAAAATTCTCAAAGATTTTACACAATTAAATATACATCATCAAAATTAACAAAATAAGAAGCATTGGGAGGTTCTAACACTCCCCTAATTTCATTCTAACAAGTTTTAAAATGGAAAACAATGAGGAAAGGAAAAGAAATCAAAGAATTACCTCAATTTTAGACAACTTTCCAAATTGAGAACTCTTCAAACACACTTCACAAATGTACGAATCCAAGCACAATAACATTCCCCTCCCAATTGTTATAATAATGTGAAAGCATAGTGTTGTGTCACACTTTTAGCTAAGTGCGAGCGAAAAAGAAATCCTACTCGGTTGAGTCTGCATGGCACCACATGGCGCCTACGTGGAGGACGAGTGGTGAGGTATACTCGACTCGTCCAAATCCTACTCGACCGAGTACTACCCGGCCCTACATATACCCGCCGACTACACGTAGCCCCCCATTTGCATAGTCCAAAATCGCTGGAGGGGGGGGGGGAGGGGGGGGGGCTAAGAAGACTTTCGGTCGAGCAAGGTAGGGCTGAAAGGCTTTTTTTCATTTTAAAATTTTTCTTTTTGTTTTTAATTGTTTTAATAATTTATATGTATAGATTTTTAATTTTTTGTTTTAGTAATTTATATGTATAGATTTTTAATCGTTTTAATAATAATTTATGTATATATATTGTTTTAATTACATATAATTAAAAACATATACAGCCAAAACATATACAACCAAAAGATATACAACCAAACAACATATACAACCAAAACATATACAACCAAAAAATATACAACCAAAAAATATATACAACCAAAACATATACAACAAAAAACACATATAATTACAAACAATATAAGAGAATATAATTTACAAACAATATCTCTAATTAAATTCGGGCATCCATGTATACCTTCCAAGAGTTTAGGAGATCTTTTAGTTTCATGGAGTACCAAAGAATATCATATTTAATAAAGGTAAGTTTGATAAGATCATATTTGAGACACCTCGATAATGTCAAGGTTTTGGAAAAACATACACATAATTGGGAAGTAAATTGGACTATAGATCAACCCATCACCTTAAGATTGATCAACAAAAAGAGAGTGAACCAAATTCTTGAGGACTTGTGAACAAAAAGATGGGAACTTACTTACCATTAATTGAGTTTGCATATGATAACACAAACCATAAACACACTTCTCATTTCTTCATTGGAGGTTCGTAAGCTCAAGTATTGTATGCTTAACAAATAGGCTCGGACATGGTACTTGTGGATCCAAATGAACTAGAAAAGATGAAAGACCAAACTTAGATTGATTAGCAATTGGGAAATGTAGTGGATTTTTAGAAAATTTATAAATGACAAAAATATATACATCAAAATAGTCATGTATCGAAGAGAGTGTTTCTAATAAATTAGCCACTGACAAGCTTGACTAATTTTTGTCTTCCAAACTTGCATATCACTTTGTGGAACCTTTTGAGATCCTATAACCCTTTGGTGCAATAAATACTTGTTGCCATTGTGTTGTCATTGATGTCAACCAGTATAGGATGACTACCGATATGAGAGATGGATGTGCAACACTGTCATGGAGGAGTACAGGATGAGATATCTTTGATATCACCTTGTGTTGCAGATCACCAGTAAGGTAAGGAAGAGAATGTCATTTAGAGGAATGATCATTGGAGTCACCGATACACAAGTCAGTTCCTGACCTGTGTGGATGAAATGGACAGGTTACCGATATAGTCTAACACCGGTAAGGAAAGGATGTCAACTGGTAAGAAATGTGTTGACAATGAGAAGGATGCTTGGATGTTGTTTGTGATGAAGAGGCAGAATGTTACCTAAATCACATCAACACCAGAGGAGAAGAATGAACAGGTCACCAATATGCTGTGAGGTTGCAGAACAACAGGACTCCCACGGGTTGAAGATGCAGTCATCGTGCGAAGAGATGACTAGCAATGAATGTGCCCACGTCGGATCACATGTGCCTGTTTGAAGATATGTTGCACAAATAGGGAAGACACACGAGTGCATTGCAGGATGCAGATCACAAGGATTCACTACCACTGGTAAGTGGAGCTTATCTCCTATTATGCATTATGTGCATTATAGTTTTGTGAGGTAAGGAAGAAGAGGTAAAGGAAAGTGTTTGAAGGATCACACCGGAACTACCGGTGAAACAAAGGAATGCCTCAAGTGCATGAAATCAGGGTTATGCACTGGACCGACAGAGAAGGCATGTTGGGATGTCGGTGCAGATGAAGAGTGATGGGCTTGTCATTCTGAAAAATTGGTTGAGATATGATTCAATCTGATCAAGGAGAAGGCAAGGCTGAGCAGATTCAAATAGAGGAAAATGGTCAGATTGAAGATGGAGTCTGTTGAAGGTTGATGACATGGTGTCATCAAGAGTGTTTGCCGATATGTAAGTCCACCGATAATATGGACAAGGTGCAGATGCAGAAGACTTCCCACTTGATGAGAATGGGCATGCTATGGATAGACATGTCTAGCGACCGGTTAAGGTGTTCCACCAGCAGTTCAACAAAGTGCAAACATAAAGGTTAACCGGTAAAGTGTGAGATACTGGTAGGGTTAGTGAACCAATAGAAAAGAAGAACCAGTTGATTGTTTGGTCAGTGATTCTGTCTGAACTGACACAAAGATCTAAGCTAGCAGTTGGTTGACATGGATGCCACATGGAGTCAAGGTGGCGAACTTGCATGCAGCGATAGATGGAATGTGCACCGACGAGGTTGTTGAAGAGTTGGTCGATATTAATGGTAGATCTTGTAAATCATGGGATGTGTTGCAGAGCCGCTATAGAAGCGTGTGGCTCAAGGTCTAGAAGACAATAGAGGACCAGCTCAGAGTGATTGAGGAGATCGAGGCCGATGAAGGAAACCGCAAGACCAATCTTGGTGATTGACCAAGAAATTTGTTGATAGGGTAAAAAAAAGATTGCCAAAGATAGAAGGTGTGATCAAGAAGGCACGTCAATGGCAGTGATGTGCAAACAGCTGTCTGGGTGATCAGATCAGTTAAGATCTGATTAGATTTGGTTTGCCTTGAGGTTGATGAGGAAACCCTAACTGCCTATGATTTGAATTGGCTTTTGGCAGGAAAACCAGGTTATAAATAAGGTAGGCAAAATCATTGAAGGTTGCTACTGAATAGAAGAAGATAGAGCTACTGCGAAGTGATTGAGTTCTGTATGAGAAAGTTAGATCAGTTAGAGGAAAAATAGTAGAAGATAACAGTGACTGAGGGAGTGAAGGTTAAACCAGTGATAGGATTTAACAGAGGATTAATCGGTATGGTTTGAGCAACCGGTAAAGCAACTATATTGCATTAGAGGAGAAAACCGGTGGGTGCTTATACCAACAGGAAGATAGTTGAGAGGACTGAAGAGAAGAGCAGCAAGGAGGAGATCCAGTAGAGAAGAAGAAGAGTAAAGGTGAACTGGTAGAGGTTATCGACAATGCAACAGCGGACGAGAGCAACAGAAGAGTGAACCAGTGTAGTTGAGAAGGTGTCTCACTGGCAGAAGGAAGTTATGTGCAGAGGTTGCAAAACTCTTTTGTAACTAGGATATTACTTTTGTATTTGAATGTTCATTATGGTCACTAAGTTGTAGCTCGGTGTAGGGGTTGTAGCTCCTTTGGGTTGTATCCCTTTAACAAGTTAAGGGTTGGTGCTCCTTGGGTTGGTGCCCTAAACATTGTAACAGAGATTCATTGTGAGGTTGTATTGGAGTAGTAGACTCCAACAGAATTGCTCACTGAGGTTTTTACCATCTTGGGTTTTCCTCGTACATACTGATGTTATGTGATGTCCCTTTGTGTGAATGTATTTGTGTTTAGTCTCTTCACTAACCGGTAAGTCTGCATTCAGCTAGATCTATTAATCGATATACTTTCTAGAAGGATAGTTAAAGGGAAAAGTTTGAGAACCACTAATTCACCCCCCCTCTTAGTGGTACATTGTGTCTAACAATAATATATAGTGAGCTTCATCATTTCAACTTCTAATTATAACTTTAATTATTTAAGTCTTGGATCCATATATCCCCTACTTCTCTCAAGTTCTACCCCCAAATCATGATTCTAAATGTTGGTTCCCTCCCATTAATCATTATTTGACTAGAATTCTTAGAACATTTAATAGCTTCATTGACATTTCCAAAATATTTTTGGTCCTTTGATCTTTGGTTCAATCCTTTTGTGTGATCTTTGGTTAAACTAGATTAACTAGATTAAATTTTACACTAATGAATTTGCTTATAAAAGCAAAATGAAAACCCTAGATAAAGTAAAAGGAATGTAATTAATGATTTATTAATAAATTAGGTGATTATCTATTTTACTCCAACATTATATACCTATTACAAAATTTTATATTTGAAGTACAATTATGCTAGAATGATTATTATTATTGATATTTGACGTAAATTTCTAGTTTAATAAAATGATCTCATAATAATTATCTATAATGGTGTAGTTGCATATGCATTTTATAATTTTTATGTTAAATAAGTTCATGTGTATGTTCATGTAATTTGTTTTGTAATGTAATCTTTAAGTTGCAATGTCTATAGGTCATACTTCATTTGATTCATTTTGTTTAAAATGTTTAACTCAAGTGCATATTTGTACAATGTTTCATCTTGTTTGTGGCATACATTGTATATGAAATTGGTTTTAATTCAATTATTTAATGTATACATGCAGATTCACACACATATATATATTCATATATTTCACATCACATCTAGATATTGCTTCTAGTGGTTCACAACATTTTTCTTCTGAGCAGAGTGTGCATCCTGGTCCTCAGCAGACCTCATGTAGGTCTGAGACTCCTGAGAATTCAGAGACTGCTCGTACTGAGACTATTTTGAGAATGCAGTCCTCTCTAGCATAGTTACAACGGACTTTAAATAATACTTTTGTGCTGACCAATAGAGATAAATTAGAATGTATTAGAGATGAGCTGATGCGTATGATTGACCTTTCTCAATCATACAACCCATATGATGACCCTCACATTGAGCATTTTTATAGGACTTTATCTCACACTGTTTATGGCATAGTTAAATGGAAAACAATAGATAGAGATGTTTCTGCAATGAATGTGAAATCCATGTTCCCATTTTACAAGGAAATGGTTGTGGTTAGAGGATATCGGGCCAGTAGATGTGAGGATCCTATTGTCGCACCATTCATATATCCTAGATGGTTGGAGACACATCATAGGTGGCCACAAAAGGATGAGTTTCCACAGTATTTCTACAAACAGTTGTATACAAAATTTCATATAGGATATGATGTTGATTACACAGACTTTCCACAACATGCTGGGCAGAGTAGGGGCAGATTTGTAGACAGATTTAGACACCATGATACACATCCCCCTAGTAAGAGGGAAATGGTGGGTCAGAGCCTTTCAGTTTTTCCGAAAGGTTTGGATTTGGTCACATGTGGTGCTGGTGATATGGCAGCTAAGGAGGCATGCCAAATATCAATAATGGGATAGAAAATGGGAATTATTATGCTAGAATGATTAATATGGAGGAGATTCAGATGCTGGTAGTTCCAAGCAGGAGGATATTTTGATACCTCCTACAACTCCAATGAAGACTACAGTGCATCCTACACCACCGACTCCAGGAGTTTGGCGATGAGGTTTTTCATCTCTTCTTATGGATGACTTTATTGATCCAGATGTTGTGTCATTACACTCTTCAAAGATATCTAGCATTGGGCATGCATTCGAGGAGAGGAATAAGGTAAGAAACTGGAAATTTTGAATTTAACTTAGTTGTATATATAAAGTTTCTATGTATTCACTACCACTGACATATTTTTTTAATTTTAAATAACTATTGCAAGAGATTATGATGGACGCGAGATATGGAGATTTGTAGGCACCTTGTGATCTTATTCATCAGGATACACAGGTAAATTTATATTTAAATTTAAATTTAATTTGATGTCTTATTTTTTTCCTATTCATCAGGATCCAATATATATATATATATATATATATATATATATATATATATATATATATATATATATATATATATATATTAACATGGAATTTGTGTACACAATGTAGGCCCCTAGAGCAGGCGACGGATTAGATCAGGGATCGGACAGGACGCGACATAGCTCATTATATTGTTATACATACATGTTTGCTTCTTTTATTATGTATATCTGACATTTCTATTATACATGTTGTGGACATTTCTATTATACATGTTGCGAACATTATATTTCTATTATGCACTCGATTTCTATTATACATGTTGTGGACATTTAGATATTATACATGAACTACAGACATTGCATTTGTAGCCTTATTTTAGACATTATACCTCAACATTTCATACATGTTACATGTTTATCTAGACATTTCATGTGTTACATGTTTATATCTACATTTCATGTGTTGTACATGTTTATTTTATGTGTTACAATGAGCTCTCACTCTAAATTAGGTGCACACTAGATCACTCTCCTAATTCATCAACACCTTTTCTTAATATTTATAATTTATTATTTAGTGCATAATTTAGTCAAAAAAGGATGTCTTAAGGGGATCATAATACATGCTAAATTAGTATTCAATTTCTTCGAACTCATTATTATTGAATTTTTCTACTTAGTTGTGTTACGTGTTTATAGAAATTTCATAATTCTGAGTTACATGTTTATTTTATGTGTTACACTGTTCAAATTTCATGTGTTACATTTCAGTTAGATTGATATGCAAATGATATTTACTAGGTTTTATGGTTGGTATTGGTATTGGTATTTATATAGGTTTATGGATCATTTTCGTAGGTTGTGGAAATATTATTAACAATATTACATGTTGTGTTTGTTGTAACACTTAAACTTTAGTGGCGATGACCACAAGTAGTATGTGATGCTTGTTTTTCTTCACAAATAGTATTGAAGTAAGAGCTAAGTTTGATATTAATCTAGAGTTTAAAATTATTTAAGACTACATCCTAGGACTATACCTAACTTTTCTTAAGGGGTTGTCAATGAAAAATCAAAATGTATTTTCTAAATTTCAAGTAATATAAATAATCATTAATAAATATGAATAATGCAATTATGACTAGTGCCTTGTTCTTAATCAAGAAATATAAATAATTACTAATAATTTTTTAATCAAGCAATATAAATAATTACTAATAATCTAATTCAAGTAATATAAATAATCACTAATAATCTAATGTAACAAAGAAAGGAATTTACATGTGTGTGAACTCGTGAAAAATTGAATACAAATGTATATATATGGTGGAATTGATGTTACATGTGTGTGAAATCAAAGAAATGACCTATTAGGATGTCTTAAGGGGATGTCCAAAGAGGATGTCTTAAGGAGATGGCCAAAGAGGATATCTTAAGGGGATGTATAACATAAAAGAATACATTTAAAATCTTTTCAACCAAGCATTCATATGCAACAATTTTTATAGTTTAGCATACTTCACATAAGGGGATCTAAAGTTAGGACCTATTAGGATGTCTGAAGGGGATGTCCAAAGGGCATGTCTGAAGGGGATGTCCAAAGTGCATGTCTGAAGGGGATGTATATCACATGTAAAAGCACATGTATGTATGTAATTGAAGAATACATAAAATCACAAATATAAAAGAATTTCAACCTTGAGCATGCATAACAATATATGAAAACCATTGTTCACCATGTCAAAAGAAAAAAACTAGATATGATCCAATATTAAAAAATCATCTCTAAGTTTTAATATGGTCCAAATATATATATATATATATATATATATATATATATATATATATATATATATATATATATATATATATATATATATATATATATATATATATATATATATATATATATATATATCCAGTCCTAGTTCAAATTAAACATGAGTTCAAACTCTAGTTCAAATATAAAAGTATTCAAGCTACAAAAACAAGTTAGATAGCCTAAGTTAGCTCCTAATACATATAGTCTGGATCCTCTCTATCTTTTATTATCTCCAAAAAAATTTCATGTTCTTCAAAAGGTAACCTCCACTTTTGGTTGCCACGTCCTTTTTTTGGCAATGTCTCAAATTGAAGCTTTGTCGCTATAACCAAGTGACTGTAATGTAGAACTATTTTTCCAAGCATGTATTCAATAAATTGAGCACCATTTTTGTCTATCTTAGTTTGCTGATAATAGGTGCCTTCTATAACAACTGAACATAAATTCAAGGTAGGGAAATTCACTCCTTCAATGCATTTTTTTGGATTCATCTCTAGACTTCGTTCAATATGTCTCATATTGAAATCTCTTCCACAAAACTGGCATTGAAACATCAATATTCTTAATTTGAAATGGAAATTTTTGCAAATCTCCACAATCAATGCATGTACTTTTTATACACTGTACATTGAAGTCATCTAAATCTTCTGATTTATCACATAAAATTGATTTCACAAATTGTGTCGTACTTCTAGGGATGACCATATCTAGATTAAGTACTGCCATAGATTTTTTATATGACTCTTAAGTATAGATGAAACTCAACATGATTTCGACAACAAGTTTCACGTACCTTATTTATGCGTGCAAAGCAAGGGTGCAACCTCTGAAACATTCTCTGACATATTTTCACATCTGAAAAATTCTTCCTTGAATGCTTAAAATAGTTCACTTTGTGTTGTATCTACAAAATGTTTAGGATGTGAAATCTTCATACTAGTCTCTTCATCTTTCATTTGTATAGTGTCCCTTCTATTGGAAGAAACATGGGAGTGGCTGGTCCAATATTCGATGACCAGTCTTCTTACATCTTCAAAAAATCTGTCTTTTCTAGGAAGTCTACAAATATTTACCCAATTCATTTCAATGTTTTCATCTAACATATTTCTCATCCTAATATATCTTTGAATAGTTTTTCTAGATATATGCAGTAATTCAGAAATTGTTGTAACTTGTCTTTTACGTGACAACCTCTTACTAGAAATTTTAGTCATCAACTCTCTACGTGCAACACTTTAATCAACTCCTTGACTTGTGGTATCAATAAGGTTCAATGCATCTTGCAAATTTTCAACTATTGTTTCTTTTACATGACCTCCTAAGCTTTTGCTATTATCGACACCCAACAACTCCAAAAAAGGAGTCATTTCTCTTTTCCTAAATAACTTTACCAATAATTGTGCTCTCCTGGCCATAGATTTTTTTTCAAAATATTCCTCCCACATGTTTTTGCAATGCAATTTAATTGTGCTCTTAGGTACCATGTGTTCAGATGAAATTTGACTGAAAAGAGAATCCTCATTCATCTCCATCAAAATCTCTCATGACAAAAGAAAAATTTGTACCTTGACTAGTACTAATTTCTTCCGCTACTTTAGTTGCATCATCTTCAACATCAATAAGATCTTCCTCAACATCAACAGGTTGCTCTTGATTACGTTTTGTATGACCTTTCTTTGAATCATCCGTTATACGATCATATTTTTTTGCTCTATTTCTTTTATTCTCCATTACACAAAGTATTGAAATCTGCTTTCCAAAAATCGCAAGTGAATACTCCTTAAGAAAAAAATCAACTCCTTTGCAAAAAATCACCTCCTTCGAAAAAATCGTCTCCTTCCTTGAAAAAAATCAACTTCCTAGAAATTTTTTTTGAAGATTTTATGAATTGTTTTTTGTTTTTTGTTTTAAAAAATTAAAAAATCACCTCAATAATATATGAGGGAAAAGGGTGGGGAAGTGAGCGGTTGCTTCCCCACGTGACCACTCACGGTGGGTCCCGCCGCTTGGGGGACTCGGCCAAGTAGGACTCGACCGAGGCCCACTCGGCTGAGGCTGCCTATGCGACATCCCACATGGTAGCTTACTCAACAAAACCCCCCCAATTTGCAGAACTTTCAAGTTATGCTAAGAATTTGACCATCAATTTTTCCTTTTTTTAAAAACTAAAAATACCCTTTTCAAGAGCTCGGAGTGAGGAACGTTGGCATATAATTTTTATAGAATTTCAATTAGAATTAGTATATTAAAATTACAAAATACTACAGGTAGGTATATTAAGATTCGAGAAGACTCTGATTTGGAAAAACAAAAAAAATACTAAATCATATCGGAAAAATTTAAAAATTATATATAACACTAGAGGAGAGAGTCCTCTTCAAGAATATATAAGTTTTTTTGGGATTGAAAGTTTTGATAGGGTAAATTTGGTGGGAGATGAAAACTATCGATTTTGGGAAACTTCAACTTTGAATTGTTATAGCAGTGAAAATATACATCGAAATCAGATTTTTTTTTATGCACTAGCTATGGATGTCATCTAAAATATATTTCAAAATCAGAGGAAAAAAGGATTATTTACATATAGTTTTATGGTGGGAGGTGAAACCCCTGATTTGCAGTATTTTTCAATAATTGAAAAAATGACTTTAATAATTAAAAAAAATATCAATTCTTGATCTAAATTTAAAAAAAAATAATATGCCTAAACTTCATCCAGTTTTACACATTTCATCAGTTTACATCATCTTCAAATGCCAAATAGAAATATCAATTTTGTTCCATTGAAGTTGAACTGTTTTGTTGTTGTTAGCCTTTTCCTTTATAAAAGTGAGGCACAAGTTTGTACTTTTAGCCTCTCTAAAAAGAAGTTTTTCACATTCCCATTTTCTTCGCCAAACCAAAATTATTAAAAAAAAAATAAAATTATTTTTGTGTATTTACCCAATTCAAAATTTAAAATAAAATAATATCTCTCGCTTCTTATTCAGTTAATCATGTTCAACCCTAGTTTCACCCAAATCCAAATATGGCATTTAATTATATATCCCTATTTAACATTTAGCATTTAAATTTACAATTTAATTCTATTTAATAATAATTTAGATTTTAATTAGGAAACAAAAATTTAAACAAAATATTAAAACCCACATTTATTGGGCATTCACATAGGGTACAATTTCCAAAACCATACCACTAGTGGTATCCAGGTCATTATGGAGTAAAGTATGTAGGGAACCATAATGAAATTGAGTACAAAGAGTAAGTTGAATTAGGTTACACTAATGTGACATCTCCAAGTAACCACCATTTGGGAATAAATCGAACCTACAAATTAGGTGAATAAATACCATGTACTACATACTCAATACCATGTCAAGTGTATTTGTGCATATGCATAATAATTGAAGTGCATACAATTCTCAAACAAAGTACACCTCATAATCATGAAATAGTTATCAAAGTATACATGTGCATAATCAATGAAAAGATAACAACACATTCCAGCATAACATAATAACAACATAAGTGTCTCATAAAGTGCACCCAATACTGGTGCCAGTAAAAAATGACAATACGAAGAATATTGAATCAAAACATGAAGGTATTGGTATATGAATCAGGTCTCAGATACGAGTAATGCATTGCAAATGTGATACAAAAGACATCTTGTCCTTATAAACCATGAGACTTTAGAAATAACCAAATGAACCTTTGAAGAGAAAAAAAAATTGTTCTCTAGTCTCATAATAGGGAGAGCAGAGCATTTGAATACAAAATTTTCTTTAATATGAATATGATGGTTTGTCTTAATGCAAAGTTGGTGGAAGAAAACACTAAGTTATGCAAGAAAAACTCTTTAGTATACAAGGTAACTAGAATTTGGGATACCCTAGGGGGAGATGATTCATCATTGAAATAGAGATATAGATATGTGTAGCAATGAAGACTTGAAAGGATCTCTAGGTGTAATTCTAATTAGAGGTATGTTGTATACATCTTAGAATGAATACCCTATTTTACCTTCCCTTTAGAAAGATCAAGAGAATCCATTAAAATTGTTTATAGATGTGGTATAAAAATATCAAGTTTCATGAGGTGCAACAAGGAGTAATCTCTTGCATACCATTAAGAATCAAGCTTGTGATTTTCCAATGACATAGAGAGACTAAGAACAATACAAGGGTGCTTAAGATATGGTCAATCTAGGAGATGGTGATTAGTCTCAACTTGTGAGTCATAGTCACCATTTGAAGTAGTACTTTAGTAATAAGAGGATTTGAGCTAAATTTAATAAAGATAATAACCTAAGGGACCTATTTCTTAGCATGAATATATTTTGATAGAACTATAACCAATACTATATATGAAACTTTAATTCACAACCTAAAGGTATACCACTTATCTTAGAACCATAGAAGAGTGTAGGTATGATGAATGAGTTAAAAAGGTAGATCTTTGTTTGAATGTCCTAAAATTAAACTTGAAAGAATTAGTTTTGGTAGTGAGAGAAACACATCATTTGCATGGTCTCAATTCAACAACTACAAGTGAGAGCTAAATCATTGGCTAGAGAAGAGGTTTCCTAATTAAACATATGAAGAAACAATTTCAACCTTCTCAACTTTGTCACACCCCATGTTTAAATACTTTAATAACTTCAATTTGCAATGTTTATTTTATTTTTTGGAGAATATAAATTTAAAATGTGAAAATTTCTAGTTCTATTGCAATGAATATTTTAATGTAAACTTATGATTTTTTATTTTGGATTCGTTATAGATGTTAATTTTGACTTTCTATAGCATGTCCTTTGGATGAGACATGCTGATCCATGGTTGTATGTGGATATTTTTCTTTGTGCATTTTATGTTTCTGATAGTTGACATCTAAATAGATTCCAAGAGAAATGTGATTGGTGGATGAAAAGGAATAATATGAGGTTTTTATATATAGGTCATGGTAGGTACAATGGTGGAAAGATTTAAAAAATTTGTTCTTTTATTGATCTTGATTGGGGGTAGGATTAGGGTATTTTGAGATAGGAGTGATGGAGTAATAGTTGAGGAATGTAAGGATCTGAGATAGATGGAAGAAATGAAAGACTTGTCTTGGTGTATTTTGGAACATAGGAATCCAAAATGGACGAAGGAGATGATAGAGGATTTAGGGTATTTGATTTTGGGACATAGGGATCCAAAATAGATTTGAAAGATGGGAAATGGAGATATTTGGATTTAGATGGAAGGATTTGAGAATTAAGAGGGGAACCGATGTCTTGATCCTTAACTTGGTAGCAAGGTCATGATAACTTTGATTTGCTTTGATATAAAGGGGTCCTAAGATATCTTGTTCATGAAGGCCCAACCCTCTTCCATGATAGTGCATGTTTTGATAAATGATTATACCAATAGGATGCCTATTATTTTGAAAACAAGACACGAGTCCCGTTTGAGGAGGATATAAAATGGAAGGATGATAGGTTCATGGATTAAATTGGCTTTGATGAAAGTGGAGAAACCCATTTGATAAGAAGGGGGTCCGTGGATAGGTTGAATAGGGATGATAGGATCTTATGAGTGATTAGAATCATGAGGTAAATTATGAGTTCTATTGGGATCTTGAGATGGATTATGATTATGACATTGAGATGAAGGGATACTTGACTTGAGAGAGGATCATGAGATGAAATAAGTAGGATTTTTGGTCATGTGCTAGATTATTGTGAGGGATGGAAAGGGTATCTTGATATTTCTTAGGAAGTGGACTATGAATGGGACTTGAAGGGTTTCTTTGATCTTGATATAGAAGAGGATTATTGGATAGAGTGGAAAATATGGAATCATTAGGGGGATTTGAAGGGATATTAGGATCTTGAGATGGAAGGGGGTCATTGGATGGGATGAAAGGTATATCTTGATCTTGATTTGTTTCGAGACTTATTTTTGTGGGATTTAGATTATACTCTTCACATAGATCCAATTTTATTGATAGGGTATGAGTCAAGATATGGATAGGGGATTCTTGGATGAATTCAATGATTTGAGATTACAATAATTGATTTTGAAAAGGGTTATTTGGAGTGGGTTGGATGGGTGATGGAATGCTTGATGGTTTTTGATTTAGGATTATTTGATCATTGATATGATTCTTAAGTAGATTATCTTTTATTTCATGATTGTCCATTATAACTGGCTCTTGGAGGTAAGAATGAAAGGTGTTATTATTGGATGAGTTGTTTGATGAATATGGTGTGGATTTTTGTTGTGAAGCTTTAGGAGATGAATGAATGGTAGGATAGATGAAGGCTTCATGTGGGCCAACTTTTTCATGATGACTTATAATAGAATCATATGAAGTGGGTATATAATTTATATGGATATTATTATTATTATTATTATTATTGGTGTTGTTGTTGTTGTTGTTGTTGTTAATATTGTTATTGTTTATGTTGAAAATGGATAATGGAAACAACAATATTGAAAGACTAAATGAATTCAACCACAAAACCCTAGCCTAACAACAACACAGATCCACCATAACATATAAACATTACCTAAGACAATGCCAATCAAAAAAATCACAAAGATTATACCGTCACATGTCCAATAGGGTTTGAATCTCCATTCTTCCTATCTCCATTGACCTTTCTTGATATATTTGCTCTCAGATTTTATGTGTGCACAAGAGCTCAACAAAGAACACAAATGTGGTTGCAAGTAGGCTTGATCGCATATGAAAGTTTGAATGCGTAGTTGAGGAGGCTGATAATGAAGGAAAGTATCCTCTTATATAGAAGACACTATAAGAAATGGAGGGATAAGATTAAGAGGTGTAAAAGATAGATGGTCGGCTAGGATTAAAGGGTGGGTGGAAGAAATAAGAAAATAATGAGAGGGTAGGTAGTGTAGGAATTAAGAGATGAGTGACATGTATCATGGGTAGAAAAAGCTAATGAATTAATTAAATAAATAAGGGTTTATTTAATTAATAGAAGAAGGATCAATTAAATAAATAAAATATTTATTTAATTTAGGGGAAATGATAATTTAAATAAATAAAAGTATTTATTTAAATGAGGAAAAAGGATAGAAGAGGATAAATGAATTAATTAATTACATAAATATTTATTTAATTAATAGAAGACTTAGGATAAAATAAATAAATAAAAATATTTATTTAATTAGATAGGACAATTTTAGGTGTCTTCATTTTGCCCCTCTTTGACACAATGCAGCTTGTCACGTTGTTTCAAAGAAGATAAGATGATCTGATACAAAGTTGCTCCAAGACGGGAATGATATGCCCCCTCGAGAGATTAGATGAATTTTGTTTGAAAAGATCGTAGACAATCTCTCGATAAGAAAGAAAGGCTAGAGAGGACTGACAAGATAGGACAGAGTGATAGAGTCACGGGATAAAGAAGACTGACTTGGGAGACTAGGGCTAGGGTAGTCTATAAGATAGACTACGAGGGAAAACATCCTCATTGTCATCCACACATAAGAGATTAGAGTACAAAGAGAGCAGAGAGCTTTTGATAGTCAGCAGTGATGGCATTGGTGCACAATTTCGATTGTGTTTGTCGATATTAGAGTCTAGCAGATGCAGGAGAGCCAGCGAGTACCACAAAACCTCCTTGTACCTTATTGCATTAATTGTTGTCATAAATGTATGTTAGGTAGGTCAATATATGTACATTAGGTATGTCTAAGAAACTTGTCAAGTGGGGAAAAGATGTTAAGGCACGTCTGCATTGGTGCCAGGCGCGTTTGGGTAGGATAGGAATGTCTATGTCTAGTGTAACTGCGTCTATGATTGGAAAGGTGTCTATGACAAATGTGAGCGTGTTTGCAAAATCCAGGTGCATCTGTGAAATGCAGGAAAATTTAGGAAGTATGTAAATGCGTTTGTATCATGAATGCACGTTTATGTCTTCAAGGTCGAATCAACAATTCTGTGATAAACATACGTTGTCGATTGGATAAGCTGCTGAGAGGATACACTCAAGCAGGTCCTCTAGGGAAGATTGGGATAACAGATAGGGCTAGGATTGACAACTTTGTGATAGAATATACATCGCCAATCAGGAAAACTACTCAAGAGGATACACTCAAGCAGAGGCCCTAGGATAGGATAGAGTGAGGCACTTTGTGATGAATAGGGAGTACCATAGAAATTGATAATTTTGTGATAGAACATACGTTGTCAATTGGATTAGGCTAAAATTGTCAATTCTATGATAGAACATACATTGTCAATTGGATAAGCTACTCAAGCAGATACACTCAAGTAGGTGGCCTAAAAGATAAAAGAAACACTTTGTGATGAACAAGGAGTACTACTAGGATAGAGTGTCATATGATAGATATAAGCACTAGGATAAAAATCAGCACTTTAAATGATGAACAGGGAGTACTACTAGAAATGACATAGTTGATTTCCTTGATTGCAGGAGGACCTACCTATACTAGAGTCACGATAGAGATTCCCTTTGACTCAAGGATTATGAGTAGAGTTGACATTTGAGGATATAACAATAGTTGAGGCCATGGGCTTACGATATATTATGTATATGCCTGAGTTAGGGTAAACATGGGATTGCTAACTGCATTAGCTGAGTGATGGCATTCAAAGACATGCACTTTTCATTTGTCGATGGGTGTGATGATAGTCACTTTAGAGGATGTGTACAGGATACTGAGAATATCGATCGATGGGGAGTGGTTCCTTACAATTGAGAGGGAGACATGGATGCACTGAGATGAGTTTTCTAGAATCTAGGACTGGAGATGAGGGCAGAACATGTGGCTTGGGATACCATGACAGTGACAAGATTGGTGCTATCGGTGGTACTGACATGAGTTATCAGTGGGTTCCTCTATCCAAATAGGGCGACACGAGGGTTGGCTGTGGGATGGGGGAGGACTCTGGAGACATTGGTGACTGAGCACACAAGGTTTGCATGGGGACCATGTCTACTGGCACACTTGTATTATGAGCTACATTAGTTTGTGTATCATGGATCAACATAATTGGGGTGTGGAGTGACATTGTTGTAGGTATGGGCATATGAGCATCTTCCGGTTACATGACCAATACACTTTAGAGGCAAGGGACATGGGCACAATTATGTGCATTTGTATGATATGATTACTTCCCAGCCATGAATTGGGAGGCTAGAGTATTGGTGCTGAGTGATCGATGATGTAGACAGTGTGGTATGGAGGCCTTATCTAGATTATGAGGAGTGGAAGGATGATGCAGTCAAGCTGCCATATGTATTCAGGAGTAGGTATTTGATTGGGCGGACACCATATGTTATTGAATGGCAGTTGATTGACAAAGTATGCAGGCAATTTGGTAGGATATAATGGATGCCATGGGACTCAGGGATGTATGCATATATAGTGAGGGATTAGGCTCATTTAGGTCCATTATTGTCTTATAATCAGGTAGTGACATAGATGCAGGAGATGGCTCCCATGCCTTGGGATATTTGGGCAGATGTGGAGGATGCAGGGATGGATACAAAGTACAACACATATTGGGAAAAGCATCTATTTCCATGGCTGATGGACCCAGGGGAGATAATAGAGGGGGATGGTGGAGATGGCGAAGATGATAGTGGGGACGGTGGAGGCAGAGGTTGATGATGGAGGCAAGGTGCAATAGCAGAGAGGAGGGTTTCTCAGAGGAGAGATGGAGGAGAGGAGAGGCAGGCTCATGTAGTTAGGGGTAGAGGTGGATTGCCTTTATAGGTGCCAATATCACAAGTTCCCAGACAGGTACAGGGACAAGGACAACCATAGGAGTAGCCACATGGATAGGGGGAGGAGGAAGGAGAGGAGGAGGATGAGCTACTATCCTTGAGAGAGATATACCAGGGACAGGCAGATGAGATCCAAGATCTGGAGTGAGATGGGGATGGCTCAGGAGATAGTTGAGGGACACTGAGAAGGAGAGAGATCAGGCTATTCAGTGCTACATAGAGGACAGACAGACAGGCAACAAAGGACACTAGGGCCAGATATGCCTATTTTCTATGGGCAGGGGAGGAGATAGCCTACTGGAGAGTCCTATATTATGGATTTGTGCCACTAGATCAGTAGGATAGGAGCTTCTGGCGACCATCGCGGACTACAACTACCACTGAAGGGAGAGATAGGAAACAAGCATCTAGTGGTGGGGTCATGGGTCCTCCACCACCACCAAATAGAGGGAGCAGGAGAGATGATCCTGGGGCAGGGACTTCCAGGGCTTAGACTCCATCAAAGCCGGCTGACTTTGAGGGAGGGAATTCATCATAGCCTTAGAGGGTTCCCTATGTATTAGCATTGTACCATTTTTATATGATGATGTAGACACCTTTGAGTGATTTTGTAGCCATATTTATTTTGACATCATTGTATCATAACACTTATGATTTTTGATATATATAATGAGATGATTCATCCTTGTGGCATCAATATGCATGTGTACCTATGTGATGCTTCTATATGTCTTATGATGATGATTTTATGATATGGATGCAAATATGAACATGATGGAATGCAATATTTCTTTTTTGATCTTTTATGTTTTTAATATGTCATGCATATGTGAATGTATGAAATGCAGATGAATATGATAATGCAAATAACTATTTACATGATGATAATGTAAAATGTTCTAACATGTGTTGTGTGCAGGATGTGATGTAATTGTGATATCTATATGTATGTAGGAAATGTGAAAAATGTGGTAATGCAAGTGCAAACTACATGAAATGCAATTATTTTTGCCGTGTCATTATACTCAGTCATGTGATAGCAGGCTATACGGACTCAAGAAGGATGATGGAGGTCAATCAAGAAAGGGGGATGGAAGGTAGAAGATATGGAAGTGAAAGAGCATCTTGTGCTTTATCATCATTGAGCTTTATTATGGAAAACAAGTTATGACAATCCGGATATAGGTTCAACCCAGAAAGTCAGTGTATGAGTTTGCATGGAGATCGGACAATCGCAAACAAGGAATGCCCCAATTCATACTAGAATCATAGTGTCCTCATATCCTTGGACAAGTTATAGCATTACTAAGAAACAATCCACATACATCAAAAACATAGGAGGTGAATCATATCTCATCCTCGCCTTTCTAGTCAAAGACATCCTGAAGAAAGAATCTCTAGTAAGAGACATCCCGAAAAAGCTAAAAGACATTTCACCAAAAGATAAAATCAAAATAAAAACAAGACTCGACACCAACATCCACTATAGTCCTCAAGTTTAGCGTGTCTTGTCACTTGTATAAGTCTATTTGATTGTGGTCACAATGTTTTCTTTCACAAAAGGATAGATAGCATTGAACCATAATGTTGTCTGAGTCTGTTGAAATATTTGTTTTGTTGAAGCCCATTTCTATTGTTTACATCTCATCTGAAACTAACTGAATCCATGAAACTGATACTTTATTACGGAGAAGGCATAACTTTATTGTGGATTGTGCATGGATAGCCTGAAGAAAACTGGAAGAAATTGTACTCCTTGGAATGTGTGATGCTCTTAGTTCCACACCCATCACTAAATGTAGGATTTTCCTTAGCCACAAATAGGAGCTGATTTATTATGGATGGAAAGGGGTGGAAAGGAAGGATTATTATGAATGGCTAACCAATCTTAGTTAGATCAATAACAAGCCATGATGGGAATGGGTAAATTTATTATGGATGGATAGGTTGTGAGTGTGTGCAAAGTGAAGGATGAGATTGAATTCTAAAGGAGGGAGGAGCAATGTCTCTACACATGGCATCGGTGACCCAGTTTTCACCATGGTACTTGCCTAGGGCACCACTGAAGTGGTTTTCACCATTGGACGAATGCATTTCTCTTTACTTTTTTCAATTTTTTCAATTTATTTTTTTTGTGTCGCAAGGCGCCTATTTGCCAAGTTTTCACCAAGTAACGATTTATTTTATTTTTATGATTTTTTTGTATTTTTTTATATTAGGATATTTTGAAGAGCTATGTGTAAAACCTGCGAAGGTGCATGTTGTTGATAGGATCTTCCAAAGGTTCTCCATCTAGTGTCAAAGTTGATATGCACCTAATCTGTAGACTGTTGTGATGACATAAGGACCAAGCCAATTTGGTTTGAACTTGCCCTTCTTCTCTCTATCTTGCTGATTTTTAGGATTTTCTTTGAGAACTAAGTCACCCACCTCAAATGTGTGAGGCTTTACCTTATGATTGTAGTTGCATTGTTCCTTGATTGAATGGTGTGTAGCTTGAGTGATTGTCTTTCTTGATGAAGGAACTAAGAGAGAATTACTAATGTGTGGACTATGTTCACCCATATGCATGTCACCTAAAGAAGTTTGGGCATCCTTGATAACAAAGTCCCTCGAGGAAGTTCCATCAAAGGTCCATGATGTATCGCTAGAAGGGAAAGGATGTCTAGAACAAGTGGATGAGTGATGAAGCTTATGATTGTGAAAAGAAGTGAAAGTAGGATAGCATGATGGAGACTTAGGATCAACAAGTATGCTTTTTGACTTAAAATTGTAGAACTTTTGCCCCCTACTATTTTGATATTAGGGGAGATCATCTCTTGTTCTTTTTTATTCATAGGATTTTTATCCTTGACCTTTATTTTTGTAGAGTCCAATAACTTTTGATTTTGATTTGGACTAAAGGCTTTTTCTTTATTTTTGACTTTTAGATTTTTCTTTTCAAATCTTGATTTGTGATCCCCAATGAGCAAGGGCTTTTGTAATTTTTGGTAATCCAAGCCTGGGAGAGGAGTGGAAATGGAATGAGTGGACGAAATGGTAGGGCTATATGAGTTCTCAAGAGGGCTGGCAATATGCTTAATAGATTCATCGCTAGAACCACTCTTAGGACTATTGATATCAAGAGCTGCTTGCACCACTAGAGGAGATTTGCATTCAGACTTAGTAGCCACAACACTAGGTGGTTCACACCCAATTCCTTGAAAATTATTTATAGATTGTTCCTGTTGACTAAATGTGTTAGGAGATAGTGAGAGTTGATCAACATGAAAGATATAATCACCACATCCCATGTCTTTAACCTTGAACTTTTATTTGATCTTTGCTTGTTTTGATGTAGAAGCTTTCAAGGATTCTGGATCAACATATGATAATGAAGGAACAACCTCTCGATCAACTGGGATTGGTAATTTTGATCTAGGTTGTAGATTGTTGCAATATATGAATGGGTTTGGATCAGCTTTGACGATCACTTCAACTCCATTGTGTGGGAACTTGATACATTGATGATATGTTAAGGGAATAACTCTCACTTCATGAATCCATGGGCATCCCAAGAGTATGTTATATGTGAGATCTAGATCAAGGAATTGACAAACCACATCCTTCGTTACTGGTCCAACTCTAAGAGGTAAGGTGACTGTGCCTTTGGATGAGCACTCTTTGTCATAATATGCTTTAATGGTGATTGCCTGTGTAGAATTCACAACCTTTTTAGAATATCCCAATTGTTTAATAGTGCTCAGTGTACAAATGTTTAGACCTACTCCTCCATCTATCAGGTCTCATTTTATTCAATGTTTTTTTAGGAAGGATTCAATGTGTAAAGGTGCATTATGTGGTTGGCTTATAGAGGCATCATCAGCTTTGGTGAATGTAAGAGAATGTGGAACGAAAAGGTATCCCACCATGGCTTGAAACTGGTCCATGTTCAGATCAGTGGGTACATAAGTTTCTCTTAGGACTTTGTCGAGGATGGCTTTATGCAAAGGAGAGATATGCAATAGTTCTAGGATTGAGATAATCATGCGTGTCTTCCCTAATTGTTCTACTAGGTCATACTTAGGTTTGGCCGGTGAGGAAGCGGTGGTTTTAGCTAGAGCACCTTGTAGGGTGACCTTACCTCAATGAGTTGTGACATTACATTCAGAGGTAGATTCAGAAGAAGTTCCAATGCCTTTTAGGATAACTTTGGCTCTTTGAGTAGAAATTTCAAGCGTTTTGTCCTTTATGATAATAGTAGAAACATTGTTGTCCATCAAAATGTGGTTAATGGTTGAATCATAGTCATATGACACTTTGGTATAGTTGGTTTAATTATCTATGGCTTTGGATTTTCCCTTGTCATGTTTAGGGAATGGTTCCTTAAACATCTTATGTTCTTGATTGGATGTATGTCCCTCGATCTCAATGCCACCTCTATCAATAAGATCATGTATAATGTTCTTCAAGCGATGGCAATTTCCTATTTTATGTCCCTCCCTCTTGTGATATTCGCAATACTCATCATCATTCTACCAATTTGGTTTGACTTTTGGTTCACATGGAGGATTGCCTAGAATTGTTATTGACTTATTTGCCACTTGCTTCTTAAAAGCTGACTCAAGTGGTTCTACCAATGGGGTGTATTTGTTTCATGGTTTTGAAGTTGCTTGAGTATTTACTTAGTTGTTTATAGAAGAACTTGGTTCTGAAAGAGTGATTTTTGGTCTCACTATGTTAGCATCAACAACACCATCATTTACTGTGTTCTTGTTCTTGTTCCAAAATTGTGGCTTGTCCTTTCCTTTAAAATCCTCTTTATTTTATTTGAATATCTTGATGATTCCTTGCTTAATTAAGACCTTCTATGTTGCTAAGCCTTTCTCAATGACATCCTTGAAAGTGGACAAACAAGCTTTCCTCAAGTCATAACCAATTTATTTGTTAACATTCTGTGTAAACATCTCTACCATTTGCTTTTGTGGAATTTTGCAAGAGCATCTATTGGCTAAATTCCTCCATCTTTGTAAGAATAATGAAAATGACTCCCCATCTTTCTGTTTGGTATTGCACAAAGTGGCAACTGATACATCTGTCTCTATGTTATATGAGAAATTTTGTATGAAAGCTTCTGCTAGATCACCCCATGACTTAATTCCAGGTGGAATTTGGGAGAACCATTCCATATCTTGTTCACCTAAGCTTTGTGGGAACAATCTCATCAAGTATGTTTCTTCTGTTGCTACCTCAATGTAAGTTGTAAAAATTTATCTTATATGTGCCTTAGGGAACCCTTTGCCTCTGTATTTATCAAAATTTGGTGTTACCAAATGTGTAGGAAATGGAGGCATTGGAATGTTTCTATCAAATGGATAGGGACATATATCTCTCATTGTGTAAGATGGTTTTGGTGTATTGATGTCCCCCATCTTCTTTTGTAAGTCCTTTATCTGTTGTTCCAAATTGTTTTTTGGGTGGAGATCGACTTCTTGGACCATATCCCATGCCTGAGCCACCAGGTGGAGGAGGAAGATACTGCATATATGGATGGTATTTATCATAAGCATGCTCATATAGAGGGGGTCTATAATGATATTGCGTGTAGGGGGCACCTAATATAGGGTCATAAGGCATACATGAGTTTTTTCTTGTGTATTGCCCCCAAATTTTGAGAATGCCTCTGGGTATCCAATTTCTTTTGAGTTTGGTCCTTAATATTGGTATGTGATTTAGTGTATTTATCCACATAAGGTTTTCATAAGGGTTTGCGTAGACAAAATTGTTCATGAGATGTTCTTTCTTGAGTATCATAAGCCTGACCATGTGTATTTGGGATCTCAGGTTTTTGAAACAAGGATTATGGTGACTTAGGCATGAAACATGGTCCTCTAGTACCTCCACTATTAGGTCTCCTTTGATCCATGTTGAGTTGACTTTCTTGCATAGGTTGATTTTCCACTATTTGAGACATATCAAAATTATGAGGTATCTTGGCTCCACTTTGTGCCATCACTTGTAGGAAATATTGTCTATCTCTTCTCATGATCTCTTCAACCAATCTATTAAAATGGGGATCCATGATAGAGTCCTCCACTTCTTCTGAATGTACTGAAATGTTGTCCATATTTTCATTATGTGCATCATTTTTGTTTGTATTACCATGTTCTCAACATTCTGAATGTTTCTATAGATGTCCATGTCAGGTAATGTGGTATGATCAGAATTGAAAAAGATATTATTGTCATACTCATAGCCACTCATGTTTGCAGACTCTTGAGCCTCTTTATCTTCTCTCCTAGATTTTTGGGAATGGGTTTCAACCATGAACTAGGTCTTGACCAAGATGTGTGAGACTAGATGAAAATGGAAAGAGTATGGAAGACCAAGAGTTGGATGGAATGTAAATGAATCTGAGGTATACTTGGAATGTCCAAAGTGTAAGACCAAGTATGTATATAGTAGAGTAGGTGTGGCTTCCAAAGAAATGATAGATCTCTTGATGAGGTAAGTTGACCTTGACTCTAAGTAAGACCAAATGAGACCCAAAGGTGATAGACCTTGATGAGGGACCACTTAGCAAAATGTTGTTGTACGTATTGTGTTGACAAAGTAAGATGGGGACAAGAAAGTCTTCTTGCTGAAGGCACTGATTTTGCCTTCTTCACTGAAGGTTCTTTTCCTTTCTTCACTGGTGGTTCCTCAACTGGTGTTACCCTTTCTAGGTAGGTGCCGGTTCTCTTTGCCTTTGGATCAAGCGGTGAGGCAATAAGGGTAGAGGCATATCCTTCCAGCATATCATTCATTACCTCATAGCCCATAGGCTCCACTTCCTCCACTCTAGGCTCAACAACCTCCATTATGCATTGGTCCACTTTGATGGTGAAACAGATATCATCTTCATATTTCTTGATGATGTCACCTGATATTCTCATTCTTTGTCTCATTTTCCATCTGAACTCATCAAAATACTTGTTCAGAACTTCAAGGTAACCGGTTCCCACTGCTTGCAAACTTTCCTTTATTTGTTTGGTAACTGGTTGGTCCGCAGACCACTGAATGTCTCCCACTCCTGGGAAGTATCCTTGAAAGTAAAAGAACAACCCAACCAATAGTTGTCCAAACTTGAATCTTAAAGCATTATCCTATTTGATAGATTTTAGATTCAATAGGAGTTGCCTTTTCATACCGGTGCATAGGTCAAATGATGCATCCTCCTTTATCATCCGGTAAGCGACATTTACCACTACAACAGATACATAGTTATTTCTACTGGATGAGAATGTCTGGTATCCAATCACCATACATGCATACTTCACTAGATCGTCCTTGATAGAATTGACGGTCATACCTCGTGAGTCACTCACTGAACCAATGAGCTTGGACATTTTAGTTTTTCTTATCGTCCTTAGGGCTGACACATCCCCTATATTGCAGAAATCGGTGATGACATGAATTGCTTGTGGTGTTATATCATGTGTTCTTTCCAGGTACATCATGTCACCATGAACTCTACTCAGAATGATCCTAATGTGATCATCTATGAAATCCTCCAAGAAATAAACAACATTATGGAGTTTCTTCTTCTCCAAGATACTATACTTCGGTTTGATCTTTTTATCTTGTCCACAGAACAAACCCAGCTGGGAGTGGATAGCAAGAGACCCTAGGTCTTCGAGTTTACAATCAATATAATCTGAGATTCCCTCTTCTACTATAACACCAGCCGGTACTTGAGACAAGGCATTATACTTAGACTTGTGTTTAATAAAACTTGTAGACTCGACAGATGCACTAGAACTGGTATGAGATGTGGAAGCCATGATAGAAACTTAAAAAACTCAAGAAATACCTTTTGAAACACATGAAATTAGGGCTTTCAGATTCTCCTTCACCTCACACTCCATTGGTTGTAGAATCACCGCTTTGCATTCTTTACTTGGCCATTTGCAATTTGAATTTGAATCTCCTTCGCAGTTTCTCAATTTCTCAAAATCGCAAGACAAATCGCTTTGTCGTCGCTCTGCACTCAAAAACCTCCTTCGCTTCAAAAACTGATTGTGAGAAATGATTTGAAAAATCCTTTTAAACATATTCCTCACCTACCATAATTAATGCTCCTCCATTAGGGCGTAAACCCTAATTTGCCTTTCACCATTTCCGGTCTTCCGCCAACTGATAGGTATCACATGCCGATTAAGGTCTTTTACCGGTGTAAACCGGGGGTTTGAAACATTTCGCCGTTTGCTCCCCCTAAGCTTTTTTGAAGCTTAGTTTGTCAGTTCCGTGATTTCCACACTAGGTGCAGAAACTGGTTCCTCTTGTAACACCACTCGTTTCTTCTTCCAGGTTTTGTTCATGTCCGCTTGAACAGTGTCAACATCAATGTTTCCTTCTGGAGTGACCGATATATCATCAGATATGTTCTTTCTTGATCTACATAATCTAGCAATGTGACCTGCATTGTTGCAGTGATAGCAGACCAATCCAGGTGCTCTCCAAGGTCCATTATTCATGTTGTCATTCTTCCTTCTGCATGTTGCAGCAGTGTGACCATGACCATGATAGACCATACAATTTTCTCTCCATCCAGTTGCCGCTTGATAGCCGCCACTTCTTGACTAATGATTGAAAGCATTAAACCGGTTGTGATTCCGGTTCACAAAAGGTTCAGGAACAACTCCTTGGGTCCTCTAAGGATATCATCCAGTGTTGTTCATAACTAACCTGCATTCAGATGCTCTATGCCCATACTTGTTGCATGCATAACAGTTACCATTAAATCTATAGGATCTAGGCTTATCATTTAGGAAATAAGGAAAATTGTTGTAAGCCTTACTCCTACACACATTTGCAGTATGTCCTTATTTAAGACAGTTAAAGAAAATAATTTTAAAATTTTTCTTACCTTTATCCTTTGATGTCGATTGTTTCTTTGATGTTCCAGCATTTGTACCAAAGGTCTCACCTTCCTCATGACCGGAATAACCAAGTCCATTGGTATTCTTAACCGTTTTGGCAGATTCAAGCTTTTGCTCTAGCTTGACAGTACTCTTGTTGAACTTAGCGAGTATTTCCTTTGACTCAGAGAGTTCTTTGGAAATAGCAACATTTGTTTCCAACATGTTTTCATTCTCAGAGATGGCAATGTTCAATTCTCCTTGCATGTCTTCCTTTTCCACTTTGCTTGCATGGAGTTGAGCAGTTAGGGCACTGATCTCTTGTTTTAGCTTGGAGATCTCATGATCTCTGTCTTTCACCAGATCTTCAAATTTCCTCCAGTTCTCAAGCTCTTGACACATCTAGATAGTCAGTCCTTCCAACTCCTTTCTCAAGTTGGAGTTTGATTCATTCAACTTATTTACTTTTGCAATTAGGGCTTCCATGTCTGCTTCATCTGAAGAACTATTTTCAGATAGCTCCATCAGCTTTTCAGCATGTTCTCTCCTTTTTGCTTGAGAGACCTTATATTTTGCCATAAGTTCATCATAGGCTTTCTCAGACTGAGTGAGCCGGTGAGTAAGTTCTCTTATAGAGTATCCCCCCATATCTCTTTCCAAGTGGTTAAACTTATAGAAAGGTTGGCTCTGATACCAATTGATGAATACTAAGAGGGGGGGGGGTGAATTAGTATGCCAAAAATATTTGCACTTAAACACCTTGCAAGACTAACAGTAAACTGGTAAAACAGTTTAGCAAACAAACCGGTTAACACACATGAAAACCAAATAGCTAATAATGCATTCACCCACAAAAGCACAAACACCATAACACGAGATTTTGACGTGGAAACCCAAATGGGAAAAACCACGGTGAGATGGAACTCACAAGTAACTATCTACAGAATAGGAACCAGACCGATTAAGGTCAGACCGGTTAAGGTCTTACAATGTTCTTTACCAGAATAGATCCTGTTAGGAATCTCAATCTCTGTTAGGAGATAAGTTCGATCAAAGACTACCTTGCTAGAGGATTTCAGATCCACAGATGTGAACCACCTTGCTAGAGGATTTACAAAAGGCTTTTGGGCCTACTTGGTTAAGGGCTATAGACTTGTCAAAGATGTGAGTAATCAACAAGTGATTGATCTAGCTAATAGCACAGACTTCTTGGTTAGATCCTTGATAGCTCGTTCCTAATGCATTCCAGCATTACTTCAGTCTTCTACACATTCATATTCTCTCCACTCCTCAACCACCTTAAACCTTAGCCATAATATCCACTGTCACAACAATAGCATTATCAACAACCTAAAACCCTAGACATGATGTCCTTATAAAGGAATCTGATTTCATGTCGGTCCAATAGGATTACATTACAATTTCCTAGGTTCAATGAACCTAGACATACTTGGTAACATGACACAAAAAGCACCGTTGAAGTGTCGGCATCATCAAACAATTGGTGGATAGTAACTCATCACAAAATGCTGGTTGGTAACTCATCATAGAGTATTACCAGTTCATACAAAATATCGGTTCAAGCAAAATGCCGGTTGCCGATTTGACAAAATGAAGACTGGGAAATATGTGTTCTGCCGCTTTGATCCTTTGTGCCGCTTGAGATCCTTGAACCGCTTGGGGTCTACATACCGCTTCAGACCGGGAAACACATTCTATAAAACACCAATAGTCTAAAGACTATAATACAACATACCGGTTGGAACAAATACCAGTTGTGCTCTAACTCATACATATAAAGGGGATCTCAATGCAAGTGTGTGTCCATCAATGACAATCACATCATAAACATAAAAAATGCCAACATCATTGCTAGACATATGTGGATTATTTTGATCATGCTTGGAATATGTATCTTGATATATGCCCAAATTATCATTATGTGAGCTATGGATATTATTGATGTGATTATTTTTGGATGGATTATTGAGATGATCTCTAATGGTAATGTCACCTTGATCAATAAGATCCTAAATTAGATTTTTCAATTGTATACAATCAAAATCCTTATGAAATTTGGCACTATGGTATTCACAATATTCATTTTATTTTTACCATTACTTAATACAGACTAACTTTAGGTGACTTGGGGCAATCCCACCACAATGGGTAACAAACTTTGATACATCTTGATTTCTGTTGAAATCACATAATTTTAAGAAAATATGTTAATTTAAGCCTTGAGAGGTTCCATTCAAAGGAATTAATTGAATAAGGTTAGATCAAAGTCTCTTAGATAAATCCTCCTTGGATATAACCTCTATAGTCTTAAATAATATGTGCAATGGAGTTTCCTTTGCACCTATCAAAAAACCACTTTTACATTAGCTTTTGCAGGGTCAAATGAATTCATTTAGAAGTTATGTTTTATATATGTAGTCTTTATTATAAGCTTTCCAAAAAGTATAATTTTCAATATATTTAATTTCATTAATATAATGTTTTTATATTTCTTATGAATGTAGGTTTTTCATCATATATTAAGGTCTTTGTTTCACACATGTGGAAAAAAAGGAAAATAGAGAAAAAAAAATGTAAATTATATATTTTCCCTAGGTATTGATATCCTCATTTTAACACAAAAAGAAGATGTTAATTCAAATGCAGACAAAAAAATTTATGCATGACATAATACACCTATGTTGAAATTATAATTACCCCAACTTAAAAAATTAACTTAAAAAATATGCAACAAAAAATTATGAAAAAATATGCATACACTAGATATTGATGTGACAAATATGGATTTAAAAAATGATCTTTATTCTTTCTATAAAATTGTTATGGATGACACAATAAATGTCACTTCTAAAAAATGTTGATTACTATTAAAAATAAGTTGTTAAGAGTTATGTAAAAATATGCATAGTTTATTTCTATTTTTTTTTTAAATATATTTAGAATCTACACAAAAAATCTTACAAATCAATAGTTTTCTTCACCTTCATATTATTAATGGTTTAGCTACTATAAGTGTTAGAAAGTGAAGATCTAGTGCAAAATATTTATTTCAATGTCAAGTTTGACAAAAAAGTGTAACCCATTATTGTGGGATCGCCCCTTAATGAGATTGGATTAAACCATTTTTGTCAAGAAAATTCAATAGCATTCCCTAGAGGTGTGTACTTTTGTAATGATGTAGAGTTATATCTAGGTGGTCCTCTAGGAATGGTGAAAGATTGAGTGTTTTGTAGTATGTTTACGATAATTGTGCACTTGATAATTGTTTTATGTTTTGGACAAGCTTTGTATCTACCACAACATCATTGACAATATTTTTTGTTTTTTTGCCCAAATGTGGGATTTATCATTAGATCAAGAGCTATAGTCCTTGTTTTTCTTATAGAATTTTACAAGACATTTAGTGATGAGAGAGTTTTCAATGGTTTTTCCCTTTACTATGATTTTTTCAAATGTGTTATCACATTGGACTTGCAATTGGAAGCCCATTTATTGATTTAGATGCTGGATGAATATATGGACAAGATTTTTGGCGATAGGAAAATGGATATTTTATTTCCATGTTTCTCCATCTTTATAAGAATGTAGTGAATGAATCTCTATTTCTTTGGTTTATGTTACTTAGGTTAGTCAAAGATATTCCATTCTTGATATTATATAAGAAGTGAGCAATGAATTTTTTTCTAACACACAAAAGGATTTGATCTCATGGGGTTGATCGAAGAACCATTCAATGTCCTAACTGTTGGCAACAACAATGCAAGGAACTGAGAGAGGGGGGGTGAATCGGTTTTTACCAAGTTCAAATAAATTAATCTCAACTTTCATATCTGATCAGGAACAACAATAGTAAAGATAAACACCACATCAATAACACACATAACACACAAATTTTTTACATGGAAAACTTGGTTAAGGGAAAAACCCTGGTGGGAACCTACCCATAATAAGATGATACTTTGTAGTAGTATGTGTAAATATTACAATGGGGAATGCACATCCATTTAGGCACACTGCCTAGAGCTCACTGCTCAAAACAACAAAGGGAAACAACCCTAAGAAGGCTCACTGCCTTACAAAGATCAGACACCAATCCAGATTACATGAACTAAAAGAATAACATCTCTGAATGTTTGATCACAATTCCGGTTAAGCACACTGTCTACACAAAAAAACTTCTCTACTCTTTTCCATTACCAAGAGATTAGTTCACTTGTTCGCACATACAATACTCTCACAGATCATAGATACAACCAAAAACACTCACAGACAACCATCTTACATGATTACAACACTAATTTATACAAATCATCAACCTTGACCTCAAGGTCGACTCAACACATAAGACCTAATTACAAAATTACACCACATGATACATAAATTCATAACCAGACCAATATAATGTTGGCAAGGACATAACATGGACCTAAATTAAATCCTCAAATATGCAACACCACCAAATAATTCGCCAAGAACATCCACAACACGCTAAACCACCGAATATGTCGCATAACATGAAGAATACCACCAGACCAATAAAATCTTCAATAACATGCACCACAATCAATGCAAACCACCAAAATGCATAGGACACAATCAGAGAACATCAAAAAGCAACATGAATTCCATTGAAATTAACACAACAACTTAGATAATAAGAATCAACATTACTTCATCACCGGAGCTCAAGAACACCATCTGACAAACTGAAAGATATGCTTGTGAAGTTAAAAATAATTAACCATATGAACTAAGGACACATATGAATGTCCCAATCATTCTCCAAAAACCACACAACATAAAGAATCAATTCCGGAGCAATACAATCCAGAAATCACAATTTTACAATACAGAACCAACAAAGAAACCAATGATCACACTGGATCAAATAAATCAACCAAATCACCTTCTGAAACGCTAAAACTCATACTGAATTAACTAGAGATAAGTATCTCAAAACTCATTAATCTGCATCATCACATCTACAACAGATCACCCAAACCAACTCTCTGCAGCAAACCAGTTCTCTATAACACAAGAATTTGTTGACATCAATGACAACAACACATTCCAACAACTCTAATATCCAACAATCTCCCCCTTTGGCATTGATGGCAACATATAAATGTGAAAAACAATCAATGCAAAGAAAAAATTCAACTCTAGCAATCTCCCCCTGAGATCATACACACATTTCTCTCTACCTTAGATAGATAAGAAAATTTTTCACGTGCATCTCTCCCCCTTTGAAAGAAATACCAAAGACACATACAATTAATTATTCTCTCCCTTATAGATAATCTCTCCCCTTTAGAAAAAAAACTCACAAATCTGATCAATGGAACCATACACTGACTAATCCCCCAGAGCAATAACACCCACTCATCAATCCGGATAACAAGATAAGACAATGAAGTCCACCAGATCAATGCAACTCAATGCATCTAGTTCACAGAAGGAGGGGCAATCACCCCTAACTTCTCTCTCAGATATACAAATGTATCTATAGGTAAAGGCTTTGTAAATATATCTGCAATATGTTCCTTTGTAGGTACATATTCCAATCTAACTTCTTTCTCATTCACCTTCTCTCTCAAGAAATGAATATAATGAATATGTGTTTTTTCTGAGAATGCAACACAGAATTCTTATAAATATTGATAGCACTAGAATTATCACAATATATAATAGTAGGCTCATTATAAACAACTCTAATATCCTTCAACATTTGCTTCATCCAAAGTACCTGAGTACAATTGCTAGCAGCAGTAATGTATCCAGCTTCTATAGTAGATAAAGAAATAGCATCTCGCTTCTTACTTGCCTAAGAAATCAACTTCTTTCCCAAAAAGAATGCTCCACCAATAGTTATCTTCCGGTCATCAACACCACTTTCCCAATTGGCATCAGTATAAGCATTTAAAGTGAAATCATCAATCTTTGGATACCACAAATCATAATCAATTGTTCCGTTCAAGTATCTGAATATCCTCTTCACAACAGTAACATGACTTTCCTTAGGATCAAATTGAAATCTTGCAACAAGACATACAACATTCATAATTTCAGGTCTAGTCTGAGTCAAATATAGTAGTCCATCAATCATAGATCTATACAGGTTCTGGTTAGCCTTCAGAGATTCATCATCTTTTGTCATCTTGCATCTAGTCACCATAGGAGTTCCAACAAGTTTGGAATCATCTAACCCAAACTTCTTCAGCAATTCCTTCACATACTTAGATTGAGATATGAAAATGCCTTTATCATTTTGTGCTATTTGCAATCCCAGAAAGAATTTCACCTCACCTATCATAGACATTTCAAATTATTTTTGCATGTCATCAACAAAATTCTTACTCAAATCATCATTTCCTCTGAAAATAATGTCATCAAAAAAGATTTCAACAATCAAAATATTATCATTATCAATCTTGAAGTACAAATTACTATCAAAACTACCTTTACAAAATCCGAACTTTATCAAATACCTATCCAATCTAGTGTACCAAGCTCTAGGGGCTTATTTAAGTCCATACAATGTTTTTTTCAATCTGCATACCATGTCTTCTTTATTTGTCAATGAAAATCCATTTGGTTGCTCAGTATATACTTCCTCTTCTAATTCACCATTCAAAAAGGCTGACTTCACATCCATCTGATATACCTTGAATTTCTTATGAGCAACATATGCAAGAAATAGTATAACAACTTCAATTCTATCTACCGGAGAAAAAATCTCCTCAAAATCAATATCTTCCATTTGTGAATATCCCTTACATACTAGTCTTGCTTTGTTTCTAACAACTTCTCCATCTTCATTCAACTTATTCCAGAACACACATTTAGTACCAATTACATTCTTATACTTAGGTCATGGAACAAGCTCCCATGTTTTGTTCTTCTCAATCTAATCTAACTCTTCTTCCATAGCTTTTATCCAATTTTCATCTTTACAAGCTTCACCAACATCTTTAGGCTCAATTTTGGAAATCAAACACGTCTCTTCAACAACAATTCTTCTCCTAGTCATCACACCTTTATTTTTATTACCAATAATCTTCAATTCTTTAAATGATTTAGTCTTACATATCTGGGGTTCTTCTGATTGTTCTGTTTTTTTATCTCTTTAACTTCTTCACCGCCAGTAGGATCTAGATTTACTAACTCTTTCAGATCACTCTGCTTCATGTTGGGAGTCTGCACTTGCTTTGAAGTAACATCTTGATCAACAGATTCATATCCACATGCTCTAATTTTCTTCTCATGACTCTCATCACCTTTTATATGCACCTGGTTGAATGAGTATACATCAGTGCTAACAACTTGTCTCCAATAGATATGCAAAACATTTCCTTCAATCATCATATTTCTAGCAGCATCCAAAATAGTTCTATTCTTCCTTTCAACAAATCCATTCTACTGAGGGGTTCTTGGAGAAGATAAATGTCGCCTAATTCCATGCTCCTCACAAAAAAATTAAACTCACCGGAGGTGAATTTTCCTCCTCTGTTAGACCTTAGACACTTCAACTTCAATCCTGTTTCTATCTTTGCTTTAGCTTTGAATATTTTGAATTTCTCCAGTGCTTCATATTTCTCCCTTAGAAAAGTGACCCACATCATCCTAGAATAGTCATCAATCAACAACATAAAGTATTTGTCTCCCTGCAAGCTTCTCACTCTAGAAGGACCACATAAATCATTATGCACAAGATATAATAACCTATTAGATGTATATAGTTTTCTCTTGAATGAAATTTTTGTTTGCTTTCCCAATTGACATTCTTTACATACCATATTAGTAGGCTTAAATATCTTAGGCAGATCTCTAACCACTTAAGTAGAACTAATCTTAATCTTATAGTCAAAGTTAAAATGACACATTCTTCTATGCCACAACCAACTCTCATCAATCTAAGAAATCAAACAAATTTTATCACCAGAATTCAGATGAAAGATATTACCTTTAGTTTTAGTACCCGATGCAATCTCTATACCAGAGCTATTCGAGATCTTACATTTCCCATTCTTGAATTGTAAATCATATACCTTATCAACCATTTTTCCAACACTCAAAAGATTATGCTTCAAACCTTCAGCATATAAAACATCATCAGTAATATGCTTACCATCAAGAGGAATTGAACCTCTACCATGGATCATACAAGCTTTGTTCTCTCCAAATATCACTACATCGCCATCATGCTTCTCATATTCACAAATTTACCTTTATCACCTATCATGTGATGTGAACAACCATTGTCAATCACCAATTCATCTTTCTCATCAATTTTAGCAGCCAAATATTTCTCTTCAACAATGCATCTTGTAGAATCAGTAGATACTGGATCATCTTTCTTGTTAGCAATGAACACAAATTCATCTTTCATATTCCCTTTCTTGAGCTTATCATCAACAACATAATAACACTTCTTCTGATATCTATACTTTCGATTAGGCTTGTAAGGCTCATCATACTTTGACACTCTTTCTTCTCTTTCACGACACTTAGAAGAAAAATGACCAATCTTATTGCATGAAAAACATTTCAAAGGAAACTTCCCTTCATACTTACTAGCTCCCTTAGGCAATCTTCTAGAAATAACTGTTTTGATCTCTTCCAATTCTCTTTCTTTCTCTTTCATCTCTCTCATTTCTCTTTCATATCTAGACACCCTAGTTGAACTCTCTCCCAGATCATCCTTCTGCTTCCCAGATATAATAGCTTTAAATGCAACCTCTGTTTTGCCATGTGATTCACCAAGTTTGCTCAATTCAAAAGCAACAAGCTTACCAAACATCATATCTCTTGTCACAGTTGTCACAATCTGGATCTCATCAATAGCAGCAACTTTGTGTTTATAAGTACGAGGCAAGATCTCAACACTTTAGCTACAATCTCATCTTACTCAAGAACTCCACCTACACATCTAATTTTCAGCACAAGATCATTCACATTAGCCATAAAGGATGAAATATTCTCATCAACTCCCATTCTTAGCAACTCATACTTTCCTTTCAAGCTTTGCAATTTAGCAACCTTCACATGTTTATCTCCTTCATATAGGGTTTCTAGCTTCTCCCAAATCTCATGAGCAGTCTGCAATCCTATCACATTAGTCATCTCTGCATCAATCAGGGCACTCAACAATGCTTCTTTAGCTCTTATATTATGTTCAACATCTTTGATCTTAGCTGCAGTAATAGGACCATTCGAAGGAAAAATGTGTGCATTCTTTGTGATCTTCCAATAATCTACTCGAAGACAATTCAAGTGAACTTCCATTCGGTTCTTCCATATAGAGTAATTATTTCCGTGAAAGCTTAGACTCTCATTCTTGAAAACAACAACTTCCATCCAGGATCTCCTCAAGCGGTCAAGCTCCTTCCAGAGGATCTAGCTCTGATACCAATTGTTGGAAGCAACAATACAGGAAAACTGAGAGGGAGGGGGAATCAACTTTCACCATGTTCAAACAAATTAATCTCAACTTTCAACTTTGATTAGGATCAACAATAGTAAAGACAAATACCACATCAACAACATACATAACAAACAAATTTTTGACGTGGAAAACCCAATTAAGGGAAAACCCACAGTGGGAACCTACCCACAATAAGATGATAGTCTACAATAGTATGTGTAAATATTACAATGGGGAATGCATATGCATTCAGGAACACTACCTAGAGCTCACTGCTCAAAACAACAAAGTGCAACAACTTGTAAAGTGGAAAATTGAACACTAGTGACTCCCCACCTAGGAGAGAGAAAGGAAGTCACTAGGATGATTTTCACTTGGGAGAAACTTTACATTTAAAAGAGTGTCTTGAATCCACTAGATCCGAATCCAAGGGGAACATGGATATGAATTCCAAGTGGATTGAAAAAATTGGAATGTGGTTTGCCCTCTTTTGCGAATAGATGTGTTGATTTGTTAACTATGTAGAAAAGAGAGATAAAATGGATGAAATGAGGAGCTACCAGTTTGGGATCGCACTGTGATTTTGGATCTAGGATATTCATATTGATATGGATCTACCCTATAAATTTAGAGAAAATCCATCGGGACCATGTTGAAAGTGCACATGGTCCTCCGAAAAATTCGTTCGCCAAAAAGGGTTTTTCTGTCTCTATAAATGGATTCCAAACCTACAATTACAGCTATGCACCTGCAACCTACACATAGAAAAGAAGGGAAGAAGGGTTATGGATAGGGGTTTGCCTCAGTCAAACCTTGGTTGAGGAATAAAACTTGAAAGAAATTAATTGCAAATGCTTAAATGTAAATGATTGAAATGCATACCTTGTAGATCTGCAATTGATTAGTGATGATTGCTTTGCTTCCTAAATGTAATCACAAATATTGTATGCAATGGCATGTAAAATGACAATACTATGAAGAATGAAATGAAAGATATGACTATGAGGTTTTGTAAAGACATTGAGGATAGAAAGAAAAATGAAGAAGACTTGACTAGGAGACTCAATGATGCTGGAAATGAAAATCTAAGACTCAGTTATGAAAATGATATGCTAAAGATAGATCTGATTCACATGCAACATGATAAAAATGAGCTTATGAGACAAAAGAGAATTTTGGAAAATGAGTTGGCTACTACAAATCAACACAAAGAGAAATTCAAGAAAAGTTCAGAGGAACTTGATGATATGCTGAAAAGTCAGAAACCTAATGGAGATACTAATGGACTTGGATTTAAAGTTGGAGAATGTTCCGGTACTAAAAACAATCATGATCATGACAAACCGGTAAGATAACCTAGTGCTTATAAATTTAATGGGAAATGCTTTAACTGTAACAAGTATGGTCATAGAGAAAATCAGTGTAGATTTAAAAACAATCAGAACATTATGCACCCACCGGTCAATGCTCCAAATGCAACAAAGTTGGTCATAATTCAGAAAACTACAAAATGAATGTGAGATGCTATATTTGTGGAAGATATGGACACTTATCTAATCAATGCAGAACACAAACCGACATAGGATATGGAAAGGCTATACAGAAGAATAATGTAACTTTTTATCCTTGTAACAAGATTAGACATATTGCAAAATTCTGTAGAAGTAAGACTTCACCAACAAATAATAAAGGATCCAGTTTGAAAGGCAAAGAAAAGGTCGATGAGGTAAAGAAAGAATTTTTAAAACAATGGATTAGGAAGACAAATCAAAATGTTGATGAGACTGTTTCTTCACCGGTAGAATAGAGTAACCCTCCACCGGCAAGAGAATCTTCATCCAACTGAGAAGTAACCCTTTGGGGGTATTGTAGCAAATTGAATGTCATGAAGATTACCCTCATTCGATGGTGAGAAGATAGATTTCTTCTTTACCAGTAGATGTGTTAAGTTTTCACTTAACCAACAAGCATTTAATGCAGTTGGTAAGAGAAAAGTCATTATAAATCATTGGATTTCCCTCATTTTTGATTCACTGAGCATTCAAATTAGCAGAGAGTGCAAAAAAGAGCAAAGGCATTCAAGGCAAAGGTGTGAAGTGATTTATTTCAAGAATTCAGATATTTTCAGGCAGCTAAAAGGTATTTTTCAATGGCTTCTTCTTCTGCTCCCGAGTTTATTGCAAACCCTACTATTGTGGAATATGTAAAATGCCCTAGGCCTGTGTTTAAAATAATTCCTGAAGTAGCTAAGCAAGATGATTCCATAGGGGCATTTTTGAAAATTCCAAAAGGTGTAGCATTTGCTGAAGACCCTAGGATATATATACATTGCAACATTGAAGAATAAGGTTCTGAGGAATTGTTGAAAATGTTTAGAGTGGTAATTTGTGATGAAAATGGCACTGTTAAACCCAAACATGAGATTGTGGAGACTTTAGGTTTTGTTGAAATATTGAATATCCTTGAATTTCTAGAAGAAGTAGTGAGAATTGTCCTAAGTAGAGCACATGGAGAATTTCTATGGTTGGATTCTGTCTGCAAAATAACCCGACAAGCAATTAGGGCAGTAACTAGTTTACCCTCAACTGGCAGCAGACCTGACAAAACAAGGAAAGCTCCTAACAACAAAGTAATGACCTTAACTGGAGCAACATCAGATAGTAGATCACTAAGAGTGAATGAAATCAAAGACATCAATGTGAGATTCATAAGTATGGTGTTAGGTTACAAGACTACACATGCAAATAGGCTTAATTCAGTCTCTAGTCTTTGCATTAATAGTGCTTATGAAATGGTTAACAAAAATACAATGATAGATGTGTGTGAATGGCTGAAAGATGAATTCATTGATAATTTGAAAAAGATTAAAGGAGATAAGAAAGGGGCATTTCACTTTGGTAATATTTTAGTATGCTTAATCTTGTACTTCACTAAGGAAATCCCCGACACAGGACTGAAAGACTTTGGATATGACATACTGATAGGAAAAAAATTACAGGAATCTTTTATCGGCATGGGAACTGCAAAAGACCACAACATAACTAAATAATTTAAAGCTTTTCAAGCTAAAATGAAAACTAGAGAAAGACTACTGCAGAGTGTAGTGGACAAATATGACAAAGAAATATGTTTTGTCATCAAGAGGGATGAGACATGGATGAAAGTTGTACTTCCTCGAACCATCTGGGTAACTGAAATGGGTTATGAGGTAGATCTCAATATTATTGAGACTTATGCAAAAGATTTGTTAGATGCACCAGGAGAACCAACAGAACAAGTTTTGGGTAGTGCTAAAACTATTGAGAGTGGTATAAAAACAATGAAGCAAAGAAAGAAAAGAGAAAAGTACAATGGCGATGATTCAAAGAAAGTAAAGGAAATCAAAGAAAATGTTATGAACTTTACTAGGATAACGACTAGTGAATTGGAAGGACTGCAACCGGAGGCACACATTTCACTGGTTGGCACATCTTTTGATAGTGAGATACCAGAAGAATTCAAAAGAGTTGAGAGGAAGAGATAAACTTCATTGGTACCCTCTCCTTTACCCAACAGAAGAAGGACCTTGAGAAAGAAACAACAAGCAGTAAGGGAACCGGCCAAGAAACTAACTCCCAAGAAGAAATAGAAAGCGATCATACCTTCATTAGATAATTTGTTAAATGAAATAACTGATGATGGAAATTTGGCTAATGTGAGTAAATTGTACAATTCATTTAATGATTTTGACAAGGAAAGAATTGAGAATAGTATTATCTTACACTTGGACATATATAAGAAAGTCTTAATTGAAGTTGCAGATGGCTTACCAAATGAACTGTATAGAAGATTACATGCAAAAAGGATTGCAGTGATGGAATTGGACAAGAAACTAAAAGTTGAAAAACTTCTAGCTATACATCCGGTAAACTCAAAAGAGGAAATTAATGATTTGATTTGTGAGGCTAACAAATCTATTTTTGCCAGTGGTCACTAACAAGCAAGTTGATGGTAGGTACAGTAAATGAGATTGTAGAGGAGACTCCTGATAAATGGGATATTTTTTGTGGAAAAAGAAAAACAAGAGGAAATGAACCGGCCAAAGAAAAAATTCAAAGTATATCAAAAGGATAAGGACAAGGGGAAAGGTAAAATTGGTGGTATTCCAAACATCAAGATCATTGACAATTTATCGCCACCTTTGGATACTGCACTGGTACATATTGATGATCCACCGGTTACTGACACTGAAGGTGTCACACATGATGACACTAATCCTGAATCTGAAATAATTTTTACCATGAATGTGGTTACTCAGGAAGTGAATATTGTTGTGGATAAGGATAGTGCAGAGGTTAAGGATGACAATGTTGACTATGGCAACATGGCAGAGAAACTAGTAGAGACTATTGAGGTTGAGATTCCAACCCAAACAGAGCAATCATTACAAATAGAGAAACCATTGGATACTGGAAAGAATAATTAAGGTGTAGATGCTAGCACAGAGCCACCAAAGACTGAGATACCGACAGTTGAGCATATAGAGAAACCTATTGAGACAAAGGTACATACTATGGCAGAGAAATTGACAATCACTGTGACATCAAGGAAGTCTGAGAAACCCTTGCTAGTTGAGATGCAAACACAGACTGATCCACCAAAGGTAAACACAAGCAAAATGGTCACTAATGTTGAAAGCACAGAGGTAATTAAGGTAATTGGTCAGGCATCCAACACTTCATCAAGTGAATTCAGACCTACTAATGTAACAGAGGTACTCCTAGACTCAATCAAAAAGATAAAAGATTGTAATGCATTGGCCTACAAAGCAATTGATGACACCATACCAATTCTTAAATTGATTGCACTGAAATGTAACATAGATCATGTTAAGGATTATTTAGGTAAAATGGACACATTGTCCAAATTTATGAGAATATTTGATGTTGTCATTGATGGCAACCATCTGGCAACCTTCTAGCATTCATTTGGTAAGACACCAAAAGTTACTGGCATCAGAAATAGACATCTACATACACCGACAAGCACTTCACTGGTAGCAGCAACAATGCATACTGGCACCCCAACTGATAGGGAATAAACTTTTGTTTATTGTATTTAAATGTAATTATCTTTTGTAAAGCCAACATGATACATTGTAATAGACTCATATATGTATGAGATCTTGTAAGTCATTTTGTAATAAATGATGGAATGAATATGAGAGAGAATGAGAAAATAAGGAAAAGGAAGGATGTTATATGCGAATGCATAAGGCAAATTTTGTATAAGGTTTTGGTTGTAGAATGAGCTTAAACCGGTACTGAACCTGATATAGTTGATGCTGATTTGAAGTAGTACATTGTATTGGATTTCATAATCCACTTTTGTATCCAGTATGACTCTTATTGAGCAGTGAGCTCTAGGCAGTTGGCCTTCCTGCATGTGCAGGCCCCTCATTGTAAGTAATATTTATTCATTGGCTAGTGAGTGAATATTGTGGGTCACAAATCCCACCGAGGTTTTTCCCACACTAGGTTTCCTCATTAAATATCTTGTGTTATGGTGTGTTCTTTATGTTGTCTCTGTTATTCTTATTTGCTGCATTGATTCTTATTTACCGGTACACTGTTTTGGGATGAAAAGTTCTTAATAAGGTTAAATATTTTGCTAACTGGTAAGATACTGATTCACCACCCCCCTTCTCAGTATCTTTGGGACTGTCATTAATCCTAACACCTAAAATATGGTTGAAATGTGGTTTTTCCCTTACAGGGTTTCCACGTTAAAATCTTTGTGTTATGTGTTGTGGATGTTGTTTCTCTTTCTATTTCATGCATTAAGTTTCACCGGTATTGATATTAACTATTAATCTATTAACTGGTATTAAGTTTGGTTTACTGGTATTAAGTATCAAGTTTGATTAAGTTGTATTTGGGTTGAAATTCATAGACAACTGATTCACCCCCCCTCTCAGTTGCCTTTCGGGTCCTTACAAGATTGTGGCAAGAGATCAAACAAAAATAAAGATGGCTAATGAATTCTTTCAAGGTTCAAAGGTTGAGTTGGATTTTACTAGTTTCATGCAAGAAGATAAACCAAGCACAGTAACAACCTTAGAATTATTCAAGTAGTTGTGTCTTTTCTAGTGAAGGTCATATGATAAAATATCTTTAGGATTCAATAGATAGGAGTCTAGTGAGTCAAGAGCTCACCTTTCCCATTAGTTTGGAGGATTTGAAAAAGGCTTTAGCTCAAATAATTTCTCTCTACTTAGTAAGGTACATGTTAAGTAACTCTAGGAGTGTTATTGTGCCTTACACCACACTAGGAAGTGTTTGAATAATCAAGAATCCATAATGAAGTTGTGCATACTTCAAAAGATCAACTAAGAAACATGTCTTCCACAAGAGAATATTGCAACATGAGCTTGCATGAACATGTGATTGAATTGATATGAAAATGATTCAATTTATATGATACAATGTACAAATGAGTCTTTCTTATATAGGCAAGGTGATGAGGTAGGAGTACACAAGATGTGGACATGTTTCTTAATCGTATGTGATGAGACAACTACCTTTGATACAAATATTAAATGCATTATGAAATTTAATAAATATTTAAAGAAACTATGAAATAATGAGGCATAACCTCATATCTCCTAGAGTGCCACCTAGGATAACTAACATTAATAACAATATTAAATGACAAGTTACATGAAGTAACTTTATGATAACTAGCTTATGCCAACTAATCCTAAGTAAGGTTAATATGTAAAAGACATTTAATGATAACTAATTGTCACGTATACCTAAGTAAACTTAATACGTCAATAGGTTCCAAATAAAGAACTAGTTAGGATGAAACCATATTCACACCAACACACCCCTCTCCCCACCATCCTTAAGTACAACTTAGGGAGTAAAATTATAATGCAAATAATTCAAGACTAATATGAAAATGCAATATGGGTCCTGACAACTAGGCCATGTTAAGTACCCATGCACAACTAATCATGCAACTAATCTATTACAAATAGAGAAAAGGAGAAAATCTTGTGTGACAAAATTCCTCTCCAAAAACTAGATAATTCAAATCATGTACAAGTGAAAGACAAATTGATGTATTTAGGTCTCAACATCAATATCCCCCAAGAACTATATCCATCGCAAGGATCCAATTGATAGTATCCCACATGAGGGAAAGAGAAAGACTATGTAGCCCATTGATGATGAATAATCACCTGCAAAAATGGTAAGTGTTTGAAGACAAAACAAGATGCAATTTTTACAAACCACTTGTATCCCCTTAGGAAGAAACAAAGCCATGTATATATGAAAGTATTCTCTTTATTCAGGATATGATATGTGTTGGAAATATTAAAAAATGATTTTTTATTGTGCCTTGCCTATTATTCTCAGTCCCTAGGGTTTAGGTTTTTAAAGGGTTTTTGCCCTACTACGTTTTCCTTTTGTTTTCCTAGGCCATGTCATATTTTGCAATTGACCTACGTTTATCGATGACATGGTTTTAAGTCATTGTCAAAAGGGTTCTTCATCATTTGTTTACCGGCCCCGCGCATTAGTCATCACCTATAATTTTTTGTTATATTTCTAAGTGCTACAAAATACCCATAGCTTAAGGTCTTAAAATCCCCTAGAGAGGCCCCTTCGTAGGATCAGTTCACACAAGGATAATTTCCACATGCTCAAGGGATCCACTTAAGTGATTGCCTTAGTGTTGTTGTTGTGCGGTATAAGCATGTCAAAGGAAATATGAAGAAAGTTACCCCATGAGCATTTTAGCAAAAGGTCTTAGCCCTACCGAATAAGGGAATAAAAATACTCAAGGAAAAGTGTTATCCCGCGACATATTTGAAGCAGTGGTAAAGCACCATGGGATAAGAAGTCTAAAGCAGATACAAAGGAATCCTTATCCCGCGGTCACTTCATAACAACAAAAGGATCACGTGGGATAAGGAGAATTCACACGGGTGGCAACAGTTTTCAATATGCACTGTGATCATGCGGGATAAGGGAAGATAAGGAATACTAAAGAAAGTCTTATCCCGTGGTGTTTTTGAGACACCGAGATGAGCTTGCGGGATAAGAAATAACTCAAAGTTATAAAGTAAATGTTATCTCACAAGGTCTCCAAGCATTGAAAATGGTAGCGTGGGATAAGAAATAGTGGAGGAGGTAACAAGTATAAATGATTGTCCCACTATTTTATTCATTTACAAAGATTGTTCCTGCAGGATAAGGAATATCAAAGGACTCTCATACAAGGCTTACCTCGGAAGGAATTTTGCCCATTCAAGAGTGGCCGCGGGATAAGAATTGCAAGCCAAAAACAAGAGGATCTCTTATCCCATGTATTCCGACGGGGATAAGATAAAGTAATCTTAAAAGGCTTATCCCATGTGGAATGAACACATAGAGAAAAGCACTTTCCAGCAAGAGACAAATAGGGAGCTATGAGCAACACGTGATAAGGAGGTTCTTAGAAGACATGCTCAAAACCTTATCCTACGAGGAGAAACAAGGATGATTGATGTGTTGCGAGATAAAAAGGGACAAGTGCCGACAAAGAAAGGATAGCGAAGCCTTATCCTACAAAGGTAAAAGAAATCCTCCTGGGTACCACATGATAAAAAGAAAAGTAAATACATAGGAATCTTATCCCCCAGGGATAGCTAAGACAGTAAAAGATGATGCGAGATAAGAAAACAAGAGGGATATAAGGAAGGCTTATGCCACAGAGATGGTAAAAGTAGCTCAAATGATATAATTATTGACAAAGTCTAAGGTGGTCAAGAGAGTCTTATGAGTGCCATGTCATCATTCAAGAGTTTTTGAAAAACAATCTTGACCATTCATCTCCTGATCAACAGATGATATTTAAATTTTGCATGAACGACTAACTCTTTCTAGCACAAATGAATTAATGATGACACCATAAAAGAGAAATTAAATGGTTTTCTCTCATACCTTGCATCAGAAATAAAATTCAAAGCTTTCTAGAGTGAGAACAAGATCAAGCTTCAGTGAACCAGTGCACCCTCCAACAATTCAACCAAGTGAAACCAGTAAGTTGATTTTATCGCCATCCTTGTGCATTGTTAGGGTGCCATAGTTGTGAATATATAGAGCTCTCTATGTGTGCCCTAGATTCTATAGGGTTTACATCTGCGTCTAATTTTCTAAGGTCTTTTTTGCTTGAAGTGTTAAAATGGCTTCCCCTCCTAAGGATTTTGCTACTCCCACTACTGAAAGTTTCCCTGAAACTTGTGCTAGCTCTGTGATGCCATAAATTACCCATGTTGTCCTCATCGATGTAATTGTGCCCATGCCAGCGATTGAGAGTGCTCATGTTGCAGAGATAAACCCTCAAAATGCCTTGCAAATGTCCAAGGAGACTGAAGAAAGCCCCCCTCCGAAGGAAAAGGCCACAAAGAAGAAAAGAAAGACAATTCAGAAGATTGTCACTATTATCTTTGATAGTGAGTCTTCGGATGAACCTGCCCCCCCTCCTAAATCTAGGAAACCAATGCTAAAGAGGAGAAGAGTTTCCCAAAAATCCTATGTTGAGAAACCCACCACTAAAGCTCCTCCTCTTATAAAAAATGCCCCTGGTGCAATTAAACCTCCCACTAAGGAAACCCCAATTTCTCAAGAGAAAACTCCACAGAAAGAAAACCCTCAAGAGCAGACTAAAGAAACTGCTCCTGCAAAAAAGCCAACTCCCAAAGCTGCAAGGCAACCTAGGCCAACATCTAAAGGAGAATCATTAGCCCAGGAAGAGAAACCAACAATAGTGCCTACTACCCTTCTTGCTCCTACAATGACTGTAGAAGAATTGCAGCATGAAGTTGAACAGAAATTAGAAGAAGTTGTAAAGATGTCAACCAGACAAACAAGAAGCCTTCATTAGGACCTATTAGAATTTTTTGAGGGGTCCTCCATGAATGGTAGCCTTGGAATTTCCTTAAATGATAAGAGGCAGGATGCAGAGATGCATTCACAAAGGAAAGGGGGTGGGATATATTTTATTACTTTCATGGAAACAAAGACAATCTTGTCCATGTGTCCAATCCTTGGACACTGAATTTGGGAAATTTAGTAGTTCCAAATGTTTTTGTCGAAGCCTATTTGATAAGAGAGTTGGCCAATGCTTATGATTCCCCAAGCCTGACTATAAGAACTGCAGAGGGCTATGTCCTATTGGACATCTCACATAGGGCCATTGTTGAATGTTTTGGTTTGGATGGGTCTTCCCTCAAGGGCATCAACATAGGAAATCTGCAAAGGGATTATCAAAATAAGAAAGAGAGTTATATAAAGGACCTTGTCCCTCATTTCATGAGGAAACTTTTCAAAAATTCACAGAATTATGTCCTACCATCTGAAAAGGGGCCTTTCAAATGAGAATGCTTTGAACCCTATTTTGTTAAGACCTACTATGCATTAGGATAGGTCCTTGGAGTGGATTGTGGGCTTACTCAAATTCCCATAGATTTTATGATGATTTCCATCAATATCCAACACCCCTCAATAAATGAGCTATATAATTTTGCAGCTATTATCCATGACAAGCTACATGAAGGGTTAATGGGAGTAAGGAATAAAGATGAGAAGCTAGAATTTAGACATTATTCTTTATTGTCTCATCTGATTCTTTATCAGAACAAGGATTACTAGGGTCCAAAATTGAATATAAGGACAAATGACCCAAACATAGGTCTTCAAAGGCTAGTACTGAGGTGGACTCAAATGTGGGATATGGGGTCCAAGTATGGTAATTACTATATTTCCTTTGATCATTTTTTCATGAAAGTATTATCAAGGCTTGTAGTTTGGTTACCAAGGCTACCCAAGAGTATCATTAAATTTTTGAGGATAAGAATTTGTAGGACTCAAGGGATGATATATCTGTTAGACACAATGCACCACTGAGAGGGGGGGTGAATCAGTGGTTCTCAAACTTTTCCCATTAACTATCCTATGTGAGTATATCGATTATTAGATCTAATTGAATGAAGACTTACCTATTAGTAGGGAGACAAATCACAAATGAACTCACACATGAAAGGACATCACATAACACTAGCATATGCAAGGAAAACCCAAGATGGGAAAAACCTCAGTGAGAACTGTTGTTGGAGTCTACTGCTCCAATCCAGCCTCACAATGAATCTCTAATTACAATGTTTAGGGATCCAACCCAAGGAGCACCAACCCCTAATTTTTGGGCACCAACCCAAGGAGCTACAACACCTACACCGAGCTACAACTTAGTGAATAAAACAACATATTTTGATACCAAAATTATCTTTTTGTTACAAATGGATTTTGAAACACTTCTTCAAATCTCTCTGTTAGATCTTCTATCCAGCTCACTATTGGTTCTAAACTTTACCGGTTCTCACTTCTCTCTGCTACACCATTGCTCTCCACTGGTACAATAGTCTGTTGCTTGTATTTCTACCTTCTCCACAGTCTTCTACACTCCTTCTCTACCGGTTTTGCACTTCTCTATCAGATTCAGTGGCTGACTGTCAGTGGCCTCACTAATGTCAGTTGAACACTCCAACCCTTTTCTTCCTCAGACTCAGCCTCTTCTTCTTCTTGATGAGAACTTGACTGATTTCATTCCTTCAACAACAATACTCTCTCATCCAACAACACCCTTCAACGATTTATAACCTGGTTTTCTCGCCAAAAGACAATTAAAATTTTAGGCGGTTAGGGTTTTCTCATTAACCTCAAGGCAAACCAAATCCAATCAAATCTTATCTGATCTGCTCACCTAGATTGATGAACTGTAACTCATCAATCAATCCCGCCATTGTCATGCCTTCTATTTTGGCAATCTACTTTTGACTTGTCAGCTGATTTCTTTGTCGATCACCAAGATTGGTTTTGCGGTTTCTTTCACCTACCTCGATCTTCTCAATCAGTTTGAGTTGGACCTCATTTGTCCTCCTGATCCCATGAATCTCATAGTCAACATAAATGTCAACCTGTCACCATATACCTCACTGCCTAACACTTCACCGACTCAACACACCAACCTGTGCATGCATGCCACTTCATTTCCACGTGAAAAATGTGTTAGCATCCACCTTTTCTTGAATATCTATGTCGGTATGGATTGGATCACTAACCAACTCCATTACCGAGTTCATCTACCAACTTACTAACCTTACCTATTAAACCCTCAAACTAGTCTGTCATCAACCTTGCACTCTACTTCTCTTCCAGTGGAACACTCAACCGGTCAGCACTCTTGGTAACCTTCCTTATGCACATCTTCATCAGATGGGAATATTTTGTATCTGGACCTTTTCCATATTACCAGTGGGCATACATACCAGTAAACACTCTTGATGACACCATGCCATCAACTTTCAACTAACTCCATCTTCAATTCGGCCATTTTCCTTTGTCTGTAGCTTCTCGACTTTTCCTTCTTCTTCATCAGCTCAGACCATATCCCAACCGGTTTGTCAAAGTGACAAACCCATCACACTACATCTATTCTGATAGCTCAACATGCCTTCACTGTCAGTCCAGTGCATGTCCTTGATTTCATTCACTTGAGGCATTCATTTGATTCACCGGTAGATCCAGTGTAAGCCTTCAAACACCTTCCTTTACCTCTTCTTCCTTATCTCACAAAACTATAATGCACACTATGCATAATAGGAAATAAGCTCCACTTACCGGTGGTAGTGAATCCTTGTCATCTACATCCTATAAATGCACTCATGTGGCTTCCCTGTTTGTGTTGCATATCTTCAAACATGCACATGTGATCTAGTGTGGGCACATTCATTGCCAATCTTCTCTTTATATGGTGACTACATCCTTATTTGGTGAGAGTCTTGTTGTTTGACATCCACACAGCATACTGGTGACCTATACGTCCTTCTCTTCTGATGTTGATGTGATTTAGATACCATTCCCCCTCTTCATCGCAATCAACCGGCCAACATCTTGCTCTCTTGTAGATGCCATCATTTATCAGTTGTTATATCATACCAGTCTCTTTTCCATATCTTCCATACAAGTCAAACACTAACTTGTGTACCAGTGACTCCACTAGCCATTATGCTTAATGACATTCTCTCCCTTACCGGTGGTCTGCAAAGCTAGGTGATATCAAAGACATCACATCTGGTATGCATAAATGATAGTGATGCACATACATCTCTTGTACCAGTAGCCTTCCTATACCGGTTGACATTAATGACAACACAATACCAACAATCTCTCCCTTTGGCATTGATGCCAACACATGTAGTATCTAGCATACTACATATTCTCTCTCCCCCTTTGTGTGATCCATGGATTCTCACACATGTAGTATGCAACATACTACAAAATATTTCTCCCCTTTGATAACAATGGCAAAGGGCACCGTCAGGGTTTCTCTCCTCCTTGTGTCTATTGGGCATTGACAGAGATTTTTCTCCCCTTTTTCTCTTCCGAATGCTTCTCCCTTTGATACCAATTGTTACATCTTCTCAAGTTACAACACTTGAGATGGAGGGCACAACCACCAACTGACACCAATTTCTCAACAACCAAGTGTATATGCAGACTGAAAACATATGCATATACAAGTTTGAAACCAATTGAAGGCACATGTGTTAGTGATTACAACATACCTACCGGTTAGACTGCATCATCACTCCTTTGAAATGTAGAGCCATTATGACCTCAAAATGCTAATACCAAGTGTTGAAGCTAACACTAATACCAGTTGTATCTCTTCTGATACCAAATGCAAGTTCACTTGTACAGGTAACTTTTCCTCTTAGCAAGTAACACTCATGGTGATCCAGTTGTGATTTCAATTGAATAGGCATTGAAATATCTCAGAATCTTGGATATCTCCAAAAGCACCATCATATCGGTACATCCATAGACACTTGCACATCCTCTGTATCCATCAACTCCCCCTGAGTCATACATCTCAGGACTATATTGTCGGTCAGGTCCAAAATCAGAGCTCCAATTTTCACCATATACTGGTTGAGTTGTGCATATGTGATTATTTGATTACCTTTTAGCTCCATTATATCCACAACAACCTATGACATGATCTTGATGTACAAAATTCCATACAATGTCATCATCATGCTATGAATCAAACCGGTTAGCCCTCAATGGATGTATGCATACATAATTAACAATCAGGCCAACATATGTCATTCAGGTTTTTAACAACCCGACCTGAGACATAACTTCCCATTCCATATTGTCGGGGCTACTGCAATGATCTCCAACCTCATTGTCTTACATATCCTGGAAGTACCTGTTTAGTAATTATGCTAGCAACATCCTGCACATACTGGTTTCCTTTACTGGTCCACCATCACTACTGGAGAACCTTCCTATAACTCCTATCATTCTGTGTCACTTTTCATCAGATTTTAATTGTTAATCTCCATCCATTGACACATGCAGTAGCGATCCAACTCTGATCTGGAGGTGTGTAGCCAAGGCATCCACTACACACACTTATCTTCTCATTTCCATCCTTCATACTGATAGCATCTTGTTCTTCCATGTGTCCTTATTTACTAAGGGGGTGAATGACAAGTTCAATATATTATTCCCCCTAAGATGCTGCATCTCCTTTAGGCCTTAGGAGATATTACCTGTGCATTGAATGCATAGTGTCGGTCCATAGTTTCATCCTCTTGCCTCTTCCTCCATACCTGCTTGGTCTCATTCTTCTTCCCATTTTCAGTCTTGGGAGCAGATCTTCCCTTCTTCTACTGATGGGTCCTTACATTTCTAGACCCTGCATCATGACCTAAAGAAGTGCTATAGTATCACACAACATCCATCCCAACTTTATGATTGGGGAATCTCTTAACATATCGGTTTGAATATCTTCTTCTGGTCCTATTTCTATGATTGGCAACCAAAACTGGTGGATCTCTTGATCTTGCAGGGACATTTCTCCTTTGGTTCCATGTAGGTTTCTGACTTCCATATGCTCTGTATCCATTTCTTTGTTGAGCATAGTTTCTATACCGACCTCCATGTGTCTACAAGTTCCTTTTTTGACATTCAAACTCTATGGCCAATTCCATTGTAGTTATATCAAACATTATTTGCATAACAGGAGAGGGGACATGCATGTATCTACTCCTAGATACATTTTTCTCATATGCATGATATCTATGAGATCCAAGATTATTCCTTCTAGATCTCTTTCTACACTCTTCTTCCCTATGGCCATGACCATTACATGAAAAGCAATAACTAGAGAAGGAGGATTTAAATCTTACAAATCTATTTTGCCATGCATGAGGAGATCTTATAGGTTTAGGATCTCCATTTCCACATCTCTAAGGATGGACCCTTGGTTGTCCATTTTGTGTAGCCCTTCCATCTGGTCTCTTCTTCTCCCACACTTGTTTTGTCCTATGGGTGGTAGCATTCTTTTGTCCTCTACTAGTAGGAGGTCTTCTTTATTTTCTTCTCATGTTCCTACTTCTGGTGAAGTTGTCTTCTCCCATCTTCCCTTTTCCTTTGGGGTCTATAGTGTTCCTTCTTCTTGTAGCACTAGTCCTCATCCTTGTCTACATGCCTTCACTGGTTGTGGTTAGATCAACCTTCTTCTGAGGAGTATTTCTAACTGTGAAGGTGTGTTCCTTTTTCTCTTCATTTGAGGAGACAAACATAATGCCATTGTGGGGGAAATTCTTGCTCATGGAGCATTCACCGACACCACTTCCTAAACCTTCAGTGTCCTTGGCATGATTTTTCTTTTTCAATATTTTGTCCAAAGCATCACTATTGCTATCAAACCAAATTCTTACCTTGAGCTCATCTTGACACTTCTCAAGGTCATTTTGGAGAGCCTCCATTTCTCCAAGCAGCTGCTGATATTCTTTATCATTTACCTCTAGCTCAAATGCTAGATTTTTACACCAAGACCCCTTGGTGTGTTCTTCTTGAATCTTCAACTCTGAGATAAATTTCTCAGATTCTTCAAGTCATTTCATCAACCGGTTTTGCTGCACAACAACAACAGTCTTGAATAGCTTGTATTCATTTCTTACTCTTTTGAGTTCTTCAAGTGCATTTACAAGCTCTCCTTCAAGATCAACTTCTTCTTCCTCTTCTTCTTCACCTTCACTATCACTGCCAAACACATCTTTCTAGTAGGAGTGATCTGCATGATCATTCTCAGATGTATTTCTCTCATCTTCTGATTCTTGAGCCATGAAGAGGTGGGTTCCTTCTTCATCAATATTGCGGCTGTTAGTATATCTACCTTCATCATCTACAGATACATGAGATGCATTTCTCATCCCATCATCACAAATCGGTTCTACAATAGTGGGCTCATTTCCATAGAACTTCTTCAATCTCTCCCATAAGCATTTTGTCAATTTGCATCTATCCACCTGTGAGGAGACATCACTGGATAACCCACCAAGTATGTCCTTCATTGCTACTTCATTGTACTCATTTCTTCTTTCTACATCTGAATAGGTGGGAGGAAAGACTTTACTAGGGCAGCCATTTACAACAGACATCCATACATCATACCCTAGAGAGGATAGGTGAACTTCCATTCTACAACTCTAAATGGAATAGTTAGACCCATTAAACATCGAAGTTGGGATTGACACTAAATTGACCATTGTGTCCTTAATCCAGAATCTACCCAAGCTAGAGAAAGCTTATCAATCAAGAACCTAAATCTTTGATACCAATTATTAGACATAATGCACCATTGAGGGGGGGGTGAATCAGTGGTTCTCAAACTTTTCCCATTAACTATCCTATGTTAGTATACCGGTTATCAAATCTAACTGAATGTAGACTTATCAGTTAGTAGGGAGACAAATCATAAATGAACTCACACATGAAACAACATCACATAACACCAGGATATATAAGGAAAACCCAAGATGGGAAAAACCTTAGTGAGAAATGTTGTTGGAGTCTACTGCTCTAATCTAGCCTCACAATGAATCTCTGATTACAACATTTAGGGCACCAACCCCTGATTTAAGGCACCAACCCCTGATTTTAGGGCACCAACCCAAGGATCTACAACCCCTACACTAAGCTACAACTTAGTGAATACAACAACATATTTTGATACTAAAATTATCTTCTTGTTACAAATGGATTTTGTAACACTTCTTCAAATCTCTCTATTGGATCTTCTATCCAATTCACTGTCGGCTCTACTCTCTACTGGCTCTACACTTTATAGGTTCTCACTTCTCTCTACTACACTGTTGCTCTCCACCGGTGCAACATTCTATTGGTTCTATGTCTGCCTTCTCTGCAGTCTTCTACACTCCTTCTCTATCGGTTTGAACTCTGCCAGTTCCGCACTTCTCTGTAAGACTCAGTGGCTGACTATCGATGACCTCACTAATGTTGGTCGAACACTTAAACCCTGTTCTTCCTCATACTCAAGCTCTTCTTCTTCTTGTTGTTGATGAGAAGTTGACTGATTTCACTCCTTCAACAACAAAACTCTCTCATCCAGCAACACTTTTCAACAATTTTGGCTTACGTATTTATAACCTGGTATTTCTGCCCAAAGCCAATTCAAATTTTGGGCAGTTAGGGTTTCCTCATTGACCTCAAGGAAAAAAAAATCCAATCAGATCTCATCTGATCTGATTTCTTGGATTGATGAACTATATCTCATCAATCAATCCTACCATTGCCATGCCTTTCTAATCACACCTTCTATTTTTGGCAATCTTCTTTTGACTTGTTGGTTGATTTCTTGGTCAATCACCAAGATTGGTTTTGCGGTTTCCTTCACCTACCTCAATCTGCTCAATCAATCTGAGCTAGATCTTAGTTGTCCTCCTAACCTTGAGCCACAAACCCCTATAGTGCATCCCGTTAATCTCGCAGTTGACATAAATGTTGACCTGTCACCATTTACCTCGTTGTCTGACACTTCACCAACTCAACACACCAACCTGTGCATGCATGCCACTTCATCTCCATGTGGAAACTATGTCGGCATCCACCTTTGCTTGATCCTCTATGTCAATATGGATTGGATCACTGATCAACTCCATTATCAAGTTCATCTACCGGCTTACTAACCCTACTGGTTAAACCCTCAAACCTGTCTGTCATCAACCTTCCACTTTGCTTCTCTTCTGGTGGAACACTCAACCGGTCAGCACTCTTGCTAAGCTTCCTTATGCACATCTTCATTAGATGGGAATCTTGTGCATCTGCACCCTGTCCATGTTACTGGTGGGCATACATACTTGTAAACACTCTTGAGGACACCATGTCATCAACCTTCAACTAACTCCATCTTCAATCCAGCCATTTTCCTTTGTTTGTAGTTGCTCAACCTTGCCTTCTTCTTCATCAACCCATACCATATCTCAATCGGTTTGTTAAAGTGATACACCCATCACACTACATCTATTTTGGCAACTCAACATGCCTTCTTTGTCGGTCCAGTGCATATCCCCGATTTCATGCACTTGAGGCATTCCTTTGATACACCGGTAGATTCGGTGTAAGCCTTCAAACACCTACCTTTACCTCTTCTTCCTTATCTCATAGAACTATAATGCACACTATACATAATAGGAGATAAGCTCCACTTACCGGTGGTATTGAATCCTTTTCTTTAGCATCCTACAAATGCACTCATGTGGCTTCCTCTTTTGTACAACATATCTTCAAACAGGCACATGTGATCTAGTGTGGGCATATTCATTGTCAATCTTCTCTTCATATGGTGACTGCATCCTTATCTAGTGGGAGTCTTATTTTTTTTACATCCACACATCATACCGGTGACATGTACATCCTTCTCTTCTGATGTTGATGTGATTTAGATAACATTCCCCCTCTTCATCACAATCAACCGACGTGTATCTTCCTCTCTTGCAGATGTCATCATTTATCGATTGTTATATCATAATGATCTCTTTTCCATATCTTCCACACAAGTCAAACACTAACTTGTGTACCGGTGACTCCACTAGACATTATGCTTAATGAAATTCTCTCCCTTACCGGTGGTCTACAAAGCTAGGTGATATCAAAGACATCACATCTAGTATGCATCAATGACAGTATAGCACATACATCTCTTGTACTGGTAGCCTTCCTATACCGGTTGACATCAATGACAACACAATGCCAACAATATCAAGAGGGAGAATTCATCCATAATTTTGGAGATTTCTTTTTGTATGGAAAACTACACTATCATCAGGTTCTACAGGTGTGAGCAGGCACCCCATGTTTTGCCACTTTTTATCTCTCTTGGGCTAGCATTCCTTGAATTAATCTGGCAAATAATGTGGATGGAGAGGGAGAAAATTAAAACATATAAGAAGGGGAGGCTCCTCCCTAGGGTGATTGATCATTGTAGGTTGTGATACCTTGGAGAAGGTATAGAACTTTCTGTTAAAGAACTATAGATTAAAGATTTCCCAAGCCAGACATTTTGACCCTGAGGGATGTATAAATGACCTTAGGATACATAAGCTAAAGGGAAAGGGTTATTTTCATTCTTTTGATGAAAGAGAGGAACTTATTAGAAATGCTTACCCTAGTGAGGTAGGTCTAAACAAGAAGAAATGGGAGCTCATGAATAATCTTGAGAGGGAAAGGAAGTGGGAGGATCCCAAATTTGAAGGTTTTTACAAATATTTTCAAAATGATTTTGCTAGGATGTCTTTTATGATGAGAAAGGTAGATGACATAATAACAATTGAAATGGAGAGAAGGGATGGAAGGGATAAAGGAGATAAATTTGAAGAAAGGCGTATTGAACCAACCCCTATAGTATACAAAATGAAAGGGAATATAGTAACAATTGAAGAAATGTCTCCTAGAACCTCTAGGCAAGCTACTGAACAAGTCAGAAAAATTGAGAAAGGAAAAGAAAAAATGTTTGACTTTGTAGATATCCAAGAAGATTTTGATACAAATGTGCCACCACCTTCTCCCACTCAAGAAAAATTCCATGAAGATGAGGTTGTTGAAGTCCTAAATGATTTAGACAGAGCCATCATCCTAAGTACAATTCCTATAGAAGAAATGGATGATGAAAGATTCATTGCTTCAAAGAACTTCATAGTAGATGACAGTGAACTCTCCCGAGTTCAGATCCTTTTGGCTTAGGGAAAATTTAAAGGATTTATCTAATGAAGAGATTATAAATTTTGATAGGAATAGTTTCATATGCAGCCCTAAAGAAGGCAGGGAGATGATTCAAAATAGTGGCATGCTTCTCTATCCCAGCTGGGATTTTGAGAAAATCTTCTTGTTAGATCAAATCATGTGGCAGAAAGACCCCAATTTTGCAAGTGAGTTTGGAGAGCATTGGTCATAGGTAAGCATAGGCCTAAAGGCCTCTTCTCTATGGTCAAAAGCCCCAAATTTTTAGAAACCTATAGTTCTGCAGGGTGGACAATAGAAGATAGGAGATGTAGTGGTGAGGACACTTGAAGACACTACTACATCTAAAGTTGTAGCTATCACATCATATGCAATCAAATTTTCTCAGCTAGTAGTAGAACATCTTAAGCAAAAACATGTAAGGCTGAAGGACATGCATGTGGCTCTTAATGCAAATTACAATAAGTTATTCATTGAAAACATTGCATTAAAGGAGCAAATAAAGAAAATACCATCAGATTCTTAAGGATAAATTAGACCTGAAGAGTTGGAAAGGATGAAAAAAGAATTATAGAGGGTCAAAGATGAGGCTAAGAATAATTATTTTTAAATCAGGAAGACTTCAATTCTGTAGGTGTTAGGTAAAATTATTGAAAAATTGAGCGAGGTGCACATCTCATATTCTCTGACTTTATAGCTCCTTAGTCAGCTAGATGAAATTCTTTCATTTGTTTAGCCTATTAGTGTTGTCCATTTGATGGAATTGATTATGTGTTGCATTGATGTTTTGTTATTGATCTCAACACCCTTCTAGTCCCGATAGGATGAGTGGTTTCTAGTTGGTTTGGATCTGGCATGATCTGGTAGGATCTAGTATAGTTTGGTTATGGAATTAGATTATTCATGATACTCATGTTCATATTCAGTCAATTGGTTTTGGTCTGGTGATTGGATACTATCCTATTTTCTTCAAGGCTTGGCTTGCGGTTCTGACAAGGATTTCACCGGCAGAGCTTTTGTTGAAGATCTTTGATGAATTGCACACATGGTGTTGGTGCAGCTTCTGGATGAGTTTGAAGATCTTGGATGGAGATCATTGCTTTGGCGTGTGGACCTATATTGGGTCCCAGTTGGTCTAGGTTATGGACTGGTTTAATGAAGCGTGCGGATTGGACTTATCGATACATTTCCAGGATATTTTATGTGTTGGATATTATTTGTTTAGTCTAAGGCCGACATGTTTTGTAATTATGTAATTGATTTATTGTCTGGTGGCCGACTTGATTGTTTATGGTCGAGGGTTCATATATATAGATGTAAGATCTCATTGTAGATCATCATGGTATGGGATATGGATATGTAATGTGCGAATAATGTAATATCATTTAGGCAAGAGGATTTGGTCAATCATTGGAGATCGAATTGGGTTTATGTAAGAGGATTTAGTCCTTTGGTATAGAGCTTAACCAGAACTATACTCAAGAATAGGAGATGTTATCTTTTAAAGTTCAACACTTCTCTAGATTGTAGTCTGGATTTCTATGTAGTCCGTGAGACTCTTTTTGTGATGAGCAGTGCTTTCAAGGCTATTGGCCTTCCTAGAAGTGCAGGCCCCTCAATTGTAATTCACATACTTACTGAGGAAGTATTATCTGACTGTGGGTAGGCTTCCCACCATGGTTTTTCCCTTTGCCAGGTTTTCCATGTATAAATCTTGGTGTCATGTGGATTGTATTTATTTTGTGATTATTGTTTATGCTTAATTGGTTTAAATTCTATTCCAGTATTAAAGTTTTAATTGCTTAAGGTTCTGGTAATCTTTGACAACTGAATCACCCCCTCTCAGTTGTCTTCTAGTTATTTGACTTGTCTAACAATTGGTATCAGAGCTTTGGTCCTCTCTTAAGAAAGCTTAACCACTTGAGGAAGATCCTATGGAGTCTAACATTTCAAGTTCATCTAGTTCATCTGGACCTATCTTTCAGAGAGATATTCCTAGGCTTGATGGAATAAATTACACAGTATGGAAGATTCAGATGGAGACTCATCTGAGATGTCTTGGCAAGGAGATTTGGGAGATCACATAGAATGGTATCACAACTCATAATCCAGCATCTGGAAATCCTCCTCCGAAAAACCTAGATAAGGAGCTTGAGAATGATTGTAGAGCAAGAGAAGCCCTCTTGTGCGCACTTTCTGATCAACAAATAATGGGATTAACTGACAAATCATCTGGAAAGGCTATATGGGATAAGTTGGAGACTCTTAATGAAGGTGAACCTATAGTTAATATTGCTAAACTTGATGGTTACCAGGTGAGATATGAAAACCTCAAGATGGAAGAAGATGAAAGGATTAATGCCTTCATGGAAAGAGTAAATGAGATTGTTATGGGAATTCAATTTTGTGGTGGAACTTTGAGCAAAGATGAAATTGTTTCTAAAGTTTTGAGCCCTACCACCAGCTTACAAGATGAAGGCTACTACTATTAATGGGTTGAGAACAATGCCTAATACATCTATCAATAGAGATACCTTGGTTGGGAAATTATCTACTTTTGAGCTTGAAGAATTTGGACCTTCTGGAGCTGTGAAGACTGAACCTGCTTTTCATGCATCTACATCAGCAACTGGTAAGCAAGATTGAAAAGCTTTGTATGCAAAGGAGTTGTATGATATGAAGAGAGAAGATGAAGAGTTTGAGCAACTTGAAGCACTATTTGCTAGAAGAGTACCTAAATGATCGAAAGGAAGTAATTATGAAGGAAAAATACCTTTTAAATGTTTTGCATGTAATAAGATTGGTCATTTTGCATCTAGATGTCCTAAAAGGAATTCAAGATTTAAATAAAGAGTTAGAAGATCTTTTAAGCCTAACCCTGGATATCAAAACAAGTATAAGTATAGGAAAAACATAGACAAATCATGCTACATAGCAGATGAGGAAGGCATTACTAATTTTGATGATGAACCGGTAGAAGACTTTGCTAGTGGTTTTGGCAATGGGAAGGAATGGGCATTCCTGGCTATCAAGGAAGATGTTCCAGAACTATAAGAGAATGTACCTGAAGAGAAGGCACTTGCTACTAAAATTGAAGACAAGGATGAATGGGCAATTGACAGTGGTTGTTCACATCATATGACTAGAGATAAAGGGAAGTTTTTATCTTTGCAAGAATTTGATGGTAGTCTAGTTAGATTTGGAGATATCCAAGCATGTATGATCAAAGGAAAATGAACTATATCATTGGATGGTAAGAAAAATATTGACAATGTTTATTATGTTGAAGGTTCTAAGGCATAATCTTTCGAGTGAAGGACAATTGGTGGATAAGGGATTTCAATTAGAGTTCAAGGATGGAAAATGCAAAATCATTAACAAATCTGGTTTGGAGATTGCAACTGATACACAGACAAAAGGTAATATATTTCATTTGAATTCCGGTGAGAAGACATGTTTGATTACACAAATTGATGAGAGTTGGCTATGGCATAAAAGGCTGTGTCATGAGAATTTTGATTGCATTGTAAAGATCAGTTCAACTATGGCAGTTAGAGATATACCTAAGATTATGAAGCCCTATAATCTGGTATGTAAAGAATGTCAAATGGGGAAATAGGTCAAAACCTATTTTAAGAGTATACAAGATAAATCTAATAATGTTCTTGATCTTATTCATACTGATTTGTGTGGCCCTACTAGAATTAAAAGTTTTCAAGGTGATAGATATTTTGTGCTAATCATTGATGATTATTTTAGAATGATGTGGGTTACATTTCTAAAGGAAACCTCTGAAGCATTTGAAAATTCTAAAATATTTAAGGCTAAAGTGAAAACTGAGACAAGATTGAATATTAAATGTTTGAGGTCAGATCATGGCAGAGAATTCACATCCGGTGAGTTTAATAAATTTTATGAGAAGCATGGTATAAGGAGACAATTTTCTGCTCCCTAGACACCTCAACTAAATGGAGCTGTGGAAAGAAAGAACAAAACTATCTTGGATGTTGCTAGAACAATGATGATGGAAGCTAGTCTACCTCATATCTACTGGAGAGAAGCAACGACCATAGTGGTTTATACATTCAATAGAGAACATATCAAAGGAGAACCCAGTAAGACACCTTATGAATTATGGTTTGGCAATACACCTACAATTAAGTATTTTAGAATCTTTGGTAGTAAATGTTATATCAGGAGGGATGATATCACTGGCAAATTTGATCCTAGATGTGATGAAGGCATATTTCTTGGTTATTCTAATGAGACCAAAGCATATAGATGTTACAACAAGAAATTGCAGAGAATTGTGGAGAGTGATAATGTCAAAGTAGATGAGATGAATAGAGATAAAATCAGAGTTAATGAGAAGGAACCGGTAGTGGAAATAATTATATCTAAACCCATAGCACCTTTACTAGAATAGAGTGCTAAACCAATTACTCCGATAGTATCAGAAAAATTCTACAGTAACTGAAGAACTGGGAAGAGGAATAGAGAGTCAGAAGACTCCTAGGTATGTGAGATTAAATCATTTAGAAGATCAGATCATTAGGGATAAGAACAATGGATTAATGACAAGAAGAAGTCTAGAAACTAATAAGGTATGTTTAATTTCACAAGTTGAACTGGTATCAATAATTGACACATGTAAAGATGAATATTGGTTGAAAGTTGTGGAAGAAGAATTAGATTAGATTGAGAAAAATAACACTTGGACTTCGGTTCCCCGACCTAAAAATAAGAATGTTATTGGAACTAAATGGGTTTTAAGGAATAAATTGAATGAGGATGGTCAAGTTGTAAGGAATAAGGCTAGATTGGTTTGTAAAGGATATTCACAGAAGGAAGGAATTGATTATGGAGAGACTTTTGCACCTATAGCTAGGATTGAAGCTGTGAGATTATTTCTTGCCTATGTTACCCATAAAAACTACAAGGTTTATCAGATGGATGTTAATGTGCATTTTTGAATGGGGATCTGGATGAGGAATTTTATATTGAGAAACCTGATGGTTTTTCATTATCAGATGATACAAATATGGTTTGTAGGTTAAGGAAAGCTTTATATGGATTGAAATAGACACCTAGAGCCTTGTATGCAAGGTTGGATAAATATCTTTTTAAGCATGGTTTTACTAAGGGTAATACTAACAGTAATTTATATTAAAGTCGCTGATGATGATATACTGATTATTGAAGTATTTGTTGATGATATTATTTTTGGAGGTGAAGATAAGTTATGCATGGAATTTTCTAAGAATATGGAGAAAGAATTTGAAATGTCTATGATTGGGGAAATGAATTTTTTTTTAGGTTTGCAGATTACTCAGAATGATAAAGGTATTTTCATCTATCAAACTAAGTATGCTAAGGAATTGTTAAAGAAATTTGGTATGGGAGATTCTAAACCGGTAATGACTCCTATGGTTACAAGTGAGAAATCAACAAGAAAAGATATTTCTACACCGGTAAATCCTACAAGATACAAATCTATGATTGGAGGTCTTCTTTATTTGACTCAGACTGGCCTAACATAATGAATGTTGTTTGTATTGTATCAAGATTTTAGATTGATCCTAGAGAAAATCATGAGAGTGCAGTGAAAAGTATTTTTAGATACTTACAAGGTACATCAAAAAATGGTTTGTGGTACCCTAAGGATGATGACTTTACTTTATGTGCATATATAGATGCTGATTGGGTTGGAGATGTTGATGACCAGAAAAGTACTTTTGGTGGAGCTTTCTTTCTTGGAAAGAAGTTGGTTTCATGGGTTAGAAAGAAACAATCATGTACTTCTTTATCTACTGCTGAAGCTGAGTATGTTGTTGCTACTACTAACTGTACATAGGTTTTATGGATGAAGCAAATGTTGAAGGATATAAAGGTGGATTGTGATAGACCGGTAGTTATTCACTGTGATAACTCTGCTACTATTGACATATCAAAAAATATGATATTTCATTCTAAGACAAAGCAAATATCTATCAAGTATAACTTTCTGAAGGAAAAGGTGGAAGCAAATGAGGTTAGACTAGTTTATGTGAACACTAAAGAGCAGATTGTAGATATCTTCACTAAACCTTTTCCTAAGGAATCATTTGAATATTTTAGAGACAGATTGGGAGTTTCTGCCCCTCCAATAGAGAATTGATTGATGCGGTTTGGCATCAGTCCAATATGCATTATCAAGGATATTTTTAATTCTGGCAGTGATGTGGGGATTCTATTGCTCTGGGGAAGTAGTCAACTTTGTGATTCAATGGTTTATGTTTTTGATTTGATATTTTTTGTCATATTTCTGGTATTGATGTCAAAGGGGGAGAGATATTGATGTGAAAAAGAAAAACTTAAGGTGTTGTATACATTAGGGGGAGAGATATATGCATAATTCAGAGATTTAGAGAGATATTATTCACACGGGGAGTCTGGTCTTTGTTTCAGAACTTCATTGCTATATCTTTGAATGGGAGATTGTTGTTTGTCTTCCATTGGGGGAGACTTGTTTGGCATATCTTGGTACTTAGATATTTTTCACATCTAGCATTGTCATCAATGCCAAAGGGGGATATTGTTGGCAATTTGGTGGAATTGATTATGTATTACATTGATTTTTTGTCATTGATGTCAACACTAGTTGTTTGGATGCTTTATCGAAACCCTTCTGGTCCTGGTAGGATGAGTGGTTTCTGGTTGGTTTGGATCCTACATGATCCAGTAGGCTCCAGTATAGTTTGGTTATGAAATTGGCTTATTCATGATACTCATGTTCATATTCAGTCAGTTGGTTTTGGTCTGGTGATCGGATGCTATCCTATTTGCTTGGAAGCTTGGCTTGCGGTTTCGGTGAGGGTTTCACCGGCAGAGCTTTCGTTGAAGATCTTTCATGAATTGCACAAGTGGTGTTGGTGTATCTTTCAGTGGAGTTTCAGGATGCTTTTGGTGATCATGTCTGAGACTTGGTGGATGGAGATCATTAATTTAGCATGTGGACCTATATTGGGTCCCAGTTGGTCTAGGTTATGGACCAGTTTAATGAAGCACGTGGATTCAACTTCTCGATATGTTTCTGGGATGTTTTATGTGTTGGATATTATTTGTTTGGTCTAAGGTTGACATGTTTTGTAATTATGTAATTGGTTTGTTGTTTGATGACTGGCCTGATTGTTTATGGTTGAGGGTTTATATATATAGATGTAAGATCTCATTGTATATCATCATGGTATGGGATATGGATATGTCATGTGCGAATAATGTAATATCATTCAGGCAAGAGGATTTTGTTGATCATTGGAGATCGAATTGGTTTTATGTAAGAGGATTTAGTCCTCTGGTATAGATCTTAATCGGAACTATACTCAGGCATAGGAGATGTTATCTTTTGGAGTTCAACACTTCTTTGGATTGTAGTCTGGATTTCTATGTAGTCAGTGAGACTCCTTTTGTGATGAGTAGTGCACTCTAGGATGTTGGCCTTCCTACAAGTGCAAGCCCCTCAATTGTAATTCACATACTTACTGCAGAAGTATTATTTGACTGTGGGTAGGCTTCCCACTGTGGTTTTTCCCTTTACCAGTTTTTCCACATATAAATCTTGGTGTCATGTGGATGGTATTTATTATGTGATTATTTTTTATGCTTAATTGGTTTAACTTCTATTCCGGTATTAATGTTTTGGGTTCCAGTATTAAAGTTTTCATGCTTAAGGTTCTGGTAATCTGTGACAACTAATTCACCCCCCCCCTCTTAGTTGTCTTCTAGTTATTTGAACTATCTAACAATTAGGACCACCTGAATGCCAAAGGGTCAAGATTTAAAGGAGGTCATGCTGACAGTAAAAAATGTAGCCTCTCCACCCCAAATTGTAGGGGTGACTTGGAATGATTACAATTTATTGATTAAATAATTGCCTAATGTGGAGGATGAGAAGAAGGCATTGGTTAAAATGATTGATTCTTTCCAAGGATGGAAAAATTGGGATATGCCCACAATTTTGACAAGCGAAGGACAAATCAAAGGCCTAGAAGAGTGGAGGAAGGGCTTCCAAGATGCCATAAATGTAGTTTTGACTTCATTGGCTACTGATCTGGCTCAAAGTGAATCATATTATAATATCATTGATAAGATCATGGAGGTTGATTTGATGTACCATAGATTTACTTTGGAGGCCACAACTATGCCAACCCACAAAACAAGGGAAGCAATAAATAAGTTACAGGGTTTGAGGGGTTTTTCTTGGCCAATGGATGAGATAGAATCACTACATAGAAAGTACTGCTCCTTGGAAGAAGAGAAGCTTAAGGAAGAGGATTAGTCATAATCCTTCTTTTTTGTTACTATAATTTTTGTGCAAGTTGCTAATTTTGAGGAGGATTGATAGAAGTACTTAATTGCCAAAGACCATTCTCCTAGTTACCTGCTACCAGATGCCAAGATGTACTGCAGATCCTAACAAGAGAAGACATTAAAGTACCAGTGAAAAGGTAGTTTTTGCAGACCTACAATCCAAAGCTTCCAGGATGACACCCTCTCAAGCCCCCTGCATTTAATGCAGTAGAGGAGTTCATGTAAAGTAACTGTTAGACACTTCAAATAACCAGAAGACAACTGAGAGGGGGGGGTGAATCAGTTGTCACCACATTACCAGAACTTTAAGCAATTAAAAATTTAATATCGAAATTCAAAAGATCAATACCGGAATGCATAAACCAAATACTGAAATAGCAGATAAACTAATTAAGCATAAACAATAATCAGAGAATAAATACCATCCACATGACACCAAGATTTGTATGTGGAAAACTCGGTAAAGGGAAAAACCATGGTGGGAAGCCTACCCACAGTGAGATAATACTTTTGCAATAACTACAACCATGGTGGGAAGCCTACCCATAGTGAGACAATACTTTTGCAGTAATTACATGAATTACAATTGAGAGGCCTACACTTGCAAGAAGGCCAACAACCTAGAGCACACTGCTCATCACAAAAGGAGTCTCACTGACTACATAGAAATCTAGACTACAATCCAGAAGAATGACTGAATTGCAAAGATAACATCTCCTATGCCTGAATACAGTTCCAGTTAAGCTCAATATCGAAGGAATAAATCATCTTACATAAACCCAACTCGATCACCAATGATCAACCAAATCCTCTGCCTAAATGATTATTACATTATTCGACCCTATTACATATGATCTACAATGAGAGCTCACATCATATATATACAAATCCTCGACCACAAACAATAAGGTCGGCCACCAGAAAATAAAATAATTACATAATTATAAAACATGTCGGCCTTTGACCAAACAAATAATATCCAACCCATAAGACATCCCGGAAACACATCGAGAAGTCCAATCCACACGTTACATTAAGTTGGTCCATAACCTAGATAATACTGGAAACCAATTTAGGTCCATACACACCAAAGCAATGATCCCAATCAACTAAGTCTCGAACATGATCAACATCAACATCTTGAATCTCCACTACAAGCCGCACCAACACCACTTATGCATATCATCAAAGACCTTCAACAGATCTATGTCGGTGAAACCCTCGTCGAAACAACAAACCAAACTTACTAGCATACAGGATAGCATCTAATCACCAAATCCAAAACCAACTGACTGAACATGAATCAGAGTAGCATGAATAAGCCAATTCCATAACCCAAACATATCAGAGCATACTGGATCATGCCGAATCATGATGATCCAATCCAACTAGAAACCAAACAACCTACCGAGACCAGAAGGATACTAGTAAAGCAGCTAAAATAGCTAGTGTTGACATTAATGACAAAACATCAATGCAACACATAATCAATTCCTCCAAATGGCCAACAGTAACAAGGACAAAAGGATTTAGGGCAATTTGTAATGCAATGTACTTTTGACAAGTGTCTTCTTGGCTTGAAGCTTGTTTGGCTCCCTTGTGTTTTAAAAGGGAATTCAAGGCCAAGAAGGAGGATTTGAAAGTTTTGATTAATATGTACTAAGAAAGTTGTGAAGCAATATAATGACAGTTAGTCTTTTGGAGGTTTAGTAATCATGGAAATCTATCATGAATTTATAAATTTTATCCTGAAAATCAATATAGAGAACATTATTTTTCTTGCTCATATCTCTTGTATTGTGTTGTATGAGTTATTACGTTAATGACATGTTCAACTTGTCTTCTCTAATGGAGAATGCATATTCCTTGGTAGGTTTCATTTCAAGTAAAATGAATTAAATTTTGTCTTGAATACTGCAACATTTGTGTAAGTGATATTGTGAGGAAGTTGTGGATGCATTCTCAATCTAAGCATTTTAAGAAAGTCTTAAATGTTTAGTATTGGATCTTAATATTGATACTATGATATTCTTAGTCTTTAGGCCTATTGTTTAACTCTGTATTCCCCTTGAATAGGCACTGGTCATATTTTTCTAAGTTTCAGGATCATTCTCATATTCTTATTTCACCTTTTATATTTCAGTTTTTAAATTTTTAGCATTAGGAGTAAAATAGATTAGAGCCAACTTTCAATGCAAGCAAAGTGATACAAGCTAAGGTTCAAGCCATAATTTGCAGTTCATCATACTTTCCTTGGTATATTTTCATTGAAAGCATATGCTATATAGTGCAATGTTTGTTTATATAAAGCCAAAATGTTGTGTAACATTGCTATAAGGATACCCACCTAGGTTTTGCAAAGCCAGAAGAGCAGAAGATTGTAGCCTTTGTGTTGAATCTTGTTTGTTGGCCAAACCCAATCCTAGATCTATTTATGAGTAAGTGGCTACTTCTCTAGGATTTAGGATCTGTTGATTTGGGAACCAACAATATGAAAAATGAAAGCATGATTAAAGATGATGATATCTCTAAAAATCGATCATGTGTCTTCTTGTCCAAGTGAAATGATGATGCCACAAACTAATCAAGTACATGACCAATCAAAGAAGAAAGTGACAAACTAGAACTATGTAAGAACTGATGTAGAAAAAACTCCAAAGATGTATATGTTGAAATATGTCCTCTAACCAAATCTAAAAGGCAATAATGGTCTTGTTGATCAGGAATGATGGAAAGCTCAATCAGTGTCTCTAGATAAGAAGTCAAGGGAGGTGAAGGTGGATCAACTATCTTTGAAGAAGAATCAGGAACCTCTGAAGAAATCTCAAATGAAGTGTCAAAGCACTCCAAAGTATCACAATCATGGATTATCTTCTTGGAAGGATGAAGAGGCACAATAGGATAATTTGGAAATGCCTAAGTATTATGATCTCCATGTAACTCCCAAATATGAGTCCAAAGAGTACGAGGCAGTGATTTTTTTAGTTGCTTATAATTGAAATTTAGGAATTAAAATTTGGCTAATAATTCAAGATTTAAGGCAGCCTAGGTCACCATATTTTTACAAAATTTTATTTTAGTATTATTTAAATCACCAAATAAATTATTTTATAAAAAATTTAACTAAAATATTTTCCACAATATTCAATACATGATTAGATTAGATTCACCCAAATTTTATGTTATAGTAAAAATCTAAATTAATTTGCCAATAATATATCATTATTATTAGTTACTTTATCACCATATCACCAATCTTTAGTTGTCACCATTGATTTAAAATATAATCTATACCGTCATAGATTGTAACTAGTGTAATTTACACCTCATGTTTCTGCTCCTACTTTAGCATGTCCCATTTTCATTATGCTTAGGTTCTTTTGGCCTTGTTTTTCTCCAACCTTGATTTCACTTGTTGACACTGTTAGGTGGCCCCCCATCCTGAGGTTGCCTATTCTCGATTTCCCATCTACTAGTCATGTATTCAAAGGACCAAGGCATGGAGCACCATGGTCCTCAACCAGAGTGCCCCAAATCACCTTGCCCCCCCTTAAAGTGGACCCAATTTGAATGAGGGTAGGCACTCCCCATCCCCAATAGAATTTGGTCCCCATGGATACACTTGATTGTTGGAGGTTGGCCTAATTGGTAATTTACCTAGGGAACCCTATATAAAGACATTCAATCAATTTATTTCAATCTAAGACCTAGAAGTGATTGAGATGACTTGATATCGAACATTCATCATCAACATTCTCAAGCATTCAAGGCAGTATGTCATCCTTCAAGCATTATGGAGAAAATTTGCATCAATATTCATGAAAGAATGTGTGTTTGATTAGGTCTTTCATGTTCATGTGTTTATCATGCCATTACATTCAATATTTGTAATTATATTCAAAGAGTATTGCATCATCAATCCTTCTATTAGCCATTGCAGGTCTAAGATATATATTCTAGCATTTACTTCAGAATTTACATTATTCAATTGAAGGTTAATACCTAAACCAGGGTTTGACCTAAGGAAAACCCCTATCCACAACACTTTTGTTTATCTTTCTATGTCCAGGGATTGACCCAATAGTTATACTTAGAGATTTTGATAGAGTTGATGATGACAAATAGGTTCAACTTTCAACAAAGCGAAAGTCGGAGGACCAAGGTGAATCTCTATTACTTGGTCTCAGAAAATGAACCCAAAATTTTAGGAGAAGGTTTGAATTTCTTCTTTTTCCTATATCTTATCTTGTGGCTTCTTTGGATATTGGTAGCATCCTATCTTCATCAATTTACTTCAATTATCCTTTGTTTTGCCCTAGTTTCACAATTCATATCCAATTTTCAACTAGAAAGAAGGGGCAAACTAAAAAGCAATGGATTTAATTAAATTTCAGACCTTTTCCTATTTGGATTGTGGCTAGATCTATTGGATTCACCCCTCTTTCAATGTAGTCATCTCCCAAGTAAAATTAGTGGTTTTATTATCTTCATTGGTGAAACCCTACTTTTACACCATTCATTTTGGTGAACCAAACTCTCATTACATTCCTTTCGATTTTTCATTTCAGATCTGATTTGTATGCACTTAACATGAAATTTTGCACTCATAAATCATATTTTCAATTTAATTACATAAATTTAGTGGTTAATTTCATAAAGAAAACTAATTTATTATTCTAAAATTGACTTGTGTGTTGCATAATATTTCACTTATGTTTTCATATCTGATTTGGGTTATTTCATAATGTAATTAACTAATCTGATTGGTTTGCTATTTCACATATGATTACATTGTTTTTTAGTTACATGTATCAAAATCATGTGTTGGATAATGGTATCTTTCACTTTATATTACTTCTTTTCATCCATAGTACTCTTGCATATTGCATCTTTAGAATTTGAAAGATATTTCCTACTTGCAAACCATCACTCAAATATTTTATCTATATTGTATGTTGGGCTTTAACCTCTCCTAAGGTATCTAATGTGAATGAGGAAAGAGTAAATACTCCTATCAATGATCACTCTAATGGAGAGAAAGAATTAAAGAGTAACATGACACCATCTTCTTCTCATGTGCATACTCTAGTGCAAGGGGGGCAATATCAAAATGTTAGTGCATCAATATCTTTATATCCTCCTTATTCTCCTAGAGCTTATCTTAATCATCAACATATTTGTAGGAAAGATGATGTCATACATTTTATTCATGATCTTTCTCCTCACATAACATTAAGTATAGATGAAGCTTTAGATAATAAGGACCATCTTTACCAACCTATCAATGAGGACATGAATGATGATAGAAAGGAGAAATTCCCTAAAAAGGATGTCCCTTCTTCATCTACTCATCCCTTTGATTCCTCCATGTGCCTTTACACCACAAATTTTAAAGAAATACATGATAATGGTCCTTCGTCTTCACAATTAAAAAAGTATTGTAGTTGTTGTTATAATATAATCTCAAAAAAAAGTTATAGTGGACAAGGACTTGAAAAATATGAACAAGGAATCAAAGTCCCTATAAACCCTCCTTCACAAGATAGTATATAATTTCTAGGACATCCTCATCATTCACCTATGGATGATATCCTTAAAGTTCAAATGCTTAAGGAGTATTTTGTAAAACAAAATCTATCGTCCATCTAAAGGTGCTTCTTCCTCATATAATCCTTTATGCGCATATCATAAAACTAATGATCATCATACAAATGAATGTCTTGATTTTAAAAATGAAAAACAAGGACTTGTTAATGATGGAACTCTCAAAATAATAGAAATTAGTCCTTCTCCTTCTAGCACAACTTTTCCTACATTTTAATAGACAAGACCTACCCCTATTGAAAATGAAGACAAATTAGCTACAAGAATCTTTTGGAGATTGAAGTATGATAAGGATGTTGGTTTTCCTTTCATAAGTTATAACAATAAGAATAAAGAAGGTGATGACTATTGTCTTTTTCATCATTGTTATTCTCATTATCTTGGAATTTTAAAGCTGTTAAAGAATTTTTTCAACACCAATATGATCAGGCTCACATAGCTCTTACAACCGATCTTGCATTTTTTCTTGGTGAAGAGGTAGTGCCTTAGCACTCCATTCACCTTATCATGTTGCTCCTCACCCTATGGCAGTAGTAGTTTAACCTTATTAGGGGCTCTTTGTCATCAGTGGCGATACATCTTAATTTTCAAATCATACTTGGACAATAAAATAATTCCTCCTTGTCTCCTCACTTGGGGGGCAAGGATGGTATATTCAATCCTCTCTCCTTTCAAATATTTGTCTCTTCTTTTGAGTTGCATTTTTCATAGCTTGATGTCTTTTCTCATATTGAATGGTTCTTCATGTAAGTACATATGTGTTCCTTTCTTGGGGCCTTTACTTTTCTTGAAGTGCTACATATTTTGTATAATATCTCTTTGGAGGTTGTGTAATCCTTCTATTTGTCCCTATGCTTGGGGGGCATTGATTTCTCTTATCTTTTCTAAGGATCTACTTTTCCTTTGTTGAGTGGTTCTTTCTTATGATACAATGTTATTATTTGTGTGAAGTTGTTTGTTTTCTCAAGGATTCTCTCTCTTATGCAAGAGGTGTGTATCCTTGTGGACAACCTCTTTTACACTTGGTAATGCATATTTACTATAAAAAAACCCATCGCTCTGGGTCAAAGTGTGTTATCCTTCACCAAGAAATGCTTTTTCCTAGCAATAGGAGGAAGGTATGAATTCTTGTTCCCCTTCTTTTCCTTTGGTTAATGATGTTATTTATGTTCAAAATCTCCTCTTGGAGATAGATGTCTTTGAGAAAGGATATCTTCCTCATTCTCCTCCAAAGGATTCCCTTTACTCTTGTTGCAAGATATCTCTTTTACAACTATCTTTTCATTTCTTATAAGAGTCCTACCTCTTTAGATTGAATTTATGTACATTGTTGCTTAAAGGATATCTCGTTAATGTTGAAGGATATCTCATATTTCTACTTTACCATGAGTATTTTCATAGGCTCATACTCTCGTTAAATTCACAACTAAATGTAGCATCATAAATTGTAATTGACAAAATTTACACCTCATGTTTGTGCTCCTACTTTAGTATGTCCCATTTTCATTCCCCCTAGGTCCATTTTGGCCCCATTTTCCTCCAACCTCAATGTCACTTGTTGACACTGTTAGGTGGGCTCCCACCCTAAGGTTGCCTATTCCTAATTTCCCATTTGTTGGTCCTATTTTAGGAGGACCAAGGCATGGAGCACCTTGGTCTTGGACTAGGGTGTCCCAAAATGTGTTGGTCCCCCTTAAAATGAACCCAATTCGAATAAGGATAGGAACTCCCCCTCCCCAATGGAATTTGGTCCTCATGGCTACAATTGGCCATTGGAAGTTAGCCTAATTAGTAATTTACCTAGGGAACCCTATATAAAGACATCCAATCAATTCATTTCAATCTAAGACCTTAAGCAATTGAGAAAACTTCATATCTAGCATTCATCATCCAACATTCTCAAGCATTATGGAGAAAAGTTACATGAATCTTCATGCAAGAATGTACCTTTTATTAGGTCTTTCATTTTTATGTGTGTTGTCATGCCATTATATTCAACATTTGTGGTTACATTCAAAGAGTGTTGCATCAACAATCCTTCTATTAGAAATTGCAGATCTGCAGTATATTTCCTAGCATTTAATTTAGTATTTACATTATTCAATTCAAGGTTAATTCCTAAACTAGGGTTTGACCTAAGGTAAACCCCTATGCACAAAAAAATTCTTCTCTATTTATATGTGCAAGGAATTGACTCAAGACCTATACACATATATTTTGAGAGAGATGAGGATGATGAACAAGTTCATCTTTCAAAAAAGTGAAAGTTAAAGGACTAGGGAAAATCTCTACTACCTAGTCCTAAAAAATCATCCAAAACTTTTGGGAGTAAGTTCTGAATCTCTTATATTGCATAGATCTCAGTTTTTGGATTCGTTGGATGTTTGTAGCATTTTTTCTTCATCAATTTACTTAAATTATCCCTTGTTTTTCTCTAGTTTCATAATTCACATTCAATTTTCAACTAGAAACAAGGGTCATACCAAAAACTTGTGAATCTAATCAAAATTTCAGCCCTTTTCCTATTTGTATTGTGGCTAGATCTATTATATTCACCCCTCTTTCAATGTAGTGGTCTCTCAAGCAAAATTAGTGGTTTTATTATCTTAATTAGTGAAAACCTATTTTTACACCATTACATAATCTAACATTCATTATTGCATTTCATGATGTAAAGATGTACCTATTTGATTTGTAATGCTTATGGGGGCTGAAATTTCTTTTAGATTATTAATCTCAATGGAAACCAATGGCCTTGAAGAAATTTTTGGCCCCATTAGAAATAAAAAACTATAGGTATAGTTTGATAGACTTATAAAGCACTGAGAGGGGGGGGGGGGGGGGGTTAATCAGTACTGCTAGCAAAAATAATAACACTTTAAAATCAGACCAATAAAAACAATTAACCAGTTTACTTAAGACTTTGCATGTAATCCAAAGTGTTATAACAACATTCACAGTAAGTAAAAAATTCACCATAACACAAGCGAAAAGAGACACCTTACAGAGAAAACATGGAAGGCGGGCAGTTCTAGGATTCAAATTCGAGCGAGAATTCTGGATCAGCATCAGGACAACATGCGGCAGATGATTCAGAGATTCCTGTGGAAGGAGAAGGTTTAGATGGTAAGGACCCCAATGATCCCATGAACTTTGGGGACCCAGGGGGAGGAACAACACCATGTGAAGAGCAGTTAGCACTAGAGAGTGGGAAAGGGCAGGTTCAAACTTCAAAAATAGAAAACGGCAACTCGGAAGGAGCCCAAGGACAGCAAATGACTTGTGTTTCAGAGAACATGGTGGAAGGTAAAGATCATTCAGAAAAGGTTCTTTTGTCAATGGATCCTAAAGGGGGACCCAATGGATAGACACGTAAGTGGTCCTCGTTGTTTGGGGTCAAGCCCAAAGGTAAGTCCTCATCGCCTCTTGTTAAAATCTCCTCGAATGTGTCTCAGGGAAAGTTTTCTATCATTGTTCCTAACCAAATCATTGATCAAAACATCGCTAGAATGGAAAACACTTTGATTGGTTATTTCTTTGGATCTAGACCTAACATAGAAATAGTTTGTGGATTTGTCAAAAGAAAGTGGAACCTGAAAGGTCAGGTTGATGTGGTAGCAATGAACAAAGGCTGTCTATCCTTCTCCTTTTCTTGTGATGAGGATAGAAGAAACATTCTATGTAGTGGGTCTTGGGCAATAGGCAAATACATCATGTACATCCAGAAGTGGTACCCTAGTGTAGCGAAAGGAAACAATTTTTTGGCCCAAGTCCCGGTGTGGGTCAAACTCCCTGGGCTCCCAATGGATTTCTAGGGGGAAGACATTTTTGTAGGAATTGCCAATACCTTTGGGGAGCTAATCGCCATTGATCAGATCACAGCTTCTAGAAGAAGCTTGATCTATGCAAGGATCTGTGTTGGAGTTGGACCTAACATGAACTTGCCATAGGAAATAGAGATAGAATCAAAACCGAGGAAGTGGAAGCAGAACATTGTTTATGAAACAATCCCCTTTGCCTGTTATAATTGTAAAAAAGTCGGACACTGGGCTAAAAAATATCCATCTAAAGAGGATAAACCCCATACCCAAACTAAGGTTTGGAAAAAAGTGGACAAGCCACTAAAAGTTTGGGATTCCAATGACCCTAATCAGAAGAAGTAGTCCCAAATAGTAAGGGTGGAGGAAGAAATCACTAGTGAAGTGGGTAATGAACCAAAGATTCAGATGTTGGAACAGGGTGTTGTACACAAAGAAAAAGGCAACACTCAGCAAGAGGATCAAAAAGAGGACAAGATAGAGGTAGAGAAAATTGATAAACATCCCATAGATAATAAAGAGGAAGGAGATAACTTAAACCTTGTCTCAAAATCTCAAGATCAAGATAAAGAAATAGGTTGGTTCCAAGAAGCCCAACCTGATACCATTTTGGGCCAAGGGCTATTGGAAATCTCATTAACCACCCTAGCAAAGGGAAAGCTGGCTTATTCAGAGGAACAAGATCCAAAATGGGGAGATGAAGAGGACATAAAAAAGGCACTGGGGAAGAATGAATCAAAGCAGGGGGGATGAAGAATTTTTAGAGGATAAAAGAAAGAACAAGCAAAAGAAAAAGAATAACAATAACCCAGTAAATAGTATGCTGACTAGAAACACCAGAAGTAGGCTTGGTGATGTGGGACCGCAACACACTTCTCCAGGAAGACACTCAAATGCCAAAAAAAGAACATTGGAAACAAGCAAGAATTTAGTAGATGGTACCCAAAGAACCATCTTTGAGGCAGGTATTTCTAAAAATCCATGAAAATCATCTCCTGGAATATTAGGGGACTTAATAGTCCTCACAAACATAATTTAGTTAGAAACATGATTAGAGACAAAAACCCTAAAATTTTTTTGATTCAAGAAACTAAGATGGTGAAAGATAAAGTTGAAAGTTTGAATATTTTCAAAAATGGATGAGTCAGCGGAGGTAGTTCAGAAGGTGCCTCGGGAGGAATTGTTACATTCTGGAACAAAAACAATATAGAAGGAGAGGTGTTAATTCAGGACAACAACCTAGCCTATATTAGATTTAAGCACATTAAGAATTGCACTACGTGGGTCCTAACAAATGTTTATGCTCCTAACACTAAGACTGGATGAAGTGAGATGTGGAGATATCTTACTAGGTTGAGAAGAAGATTTGTTGAGGATGGCTGGATAATTATGGGAGATTTCAACACTCCCCTGAAGGAAAATGAGAAAAAGCGAGGGAGTCATGCTAATCTGGATAGCAGATTGGACCTAATGGACTTTATAAACAATAATGCCATTCATGATCTAGAGTTGCAAGGAGTCAAATACACCTGGACTAATCGAAGAAGTGGTGAGAATTTGATTCAGGTCAGACTAGATAGAGCTCTACTTTCCTTAGACTGGTTTAATCTTCATGAATATTCTTTATCTTCTCACATAAGGGCAGGATCAAATCATTACCCTATAACCTTAACAGCTGAAGTAAAAAATAGAAGGAGACATTTCCCTTATAGATTTGAAAAAATATGGACTAGACACCTGGATCTAGAAAGTAAGATTAAGGACTAGTGGCAGGTCAGTATTGAAGGCAATGCCATGTATAAAGTGGTCAAAAAGATGAAGAATGTTAAAGATAATGTCAAGAAGTGGAATAAGGACTGCTTTGGGAACATCTTTACCTCAAAAGAATTGACCCTCTTAGAACTCAAGGAGATCTGGGATGAGATACAACACAATGGTTATACATATATGTCTAGAAAAAATGAAGATGCTATTGTGATGAGATATCATGAAATAATAGCTAAAGAGGAAACGTATTGGAAACAAAGATCAAGAAATGTCTGGTTAAAGGAGGGGGATAGGAACACTAAATACTTCCATATGTTCACACTTAGACATAAGGCCATAAATAGAATTGTACAGATTAAAGTGAATGGAAGATGTGTTGAAGATGATGATTCCATGAGCAAGGCTGCAACGGATTTTTTCTCTAATCTACTTGCTAAGGATCAGAATCTGAATAAACAGGCCCAAAGGGAACTTCTTGACAGTATACCTACCATTCTGGGGGAAGATCACAATGATTGTTTTACTGCCACTCCCTCCCATGATGAAATTCTGACAGCTGTTAAGTCCTTTGAGGGCAGCAAAGCCCTAGGTCCGGATGGCTTTCCCATGTTCTTCTTCCAAATGTATTGGCATATTATTGGAGATGATGTTACCAGAGCTGTAAAAGAGTTTTTTGGTGCTAGAAAACTTTTGAAAGAAGTTAATGGTACTTTTATAGCTCTTATACCCAAAAAGATGGGGGCTGATTCAATGGATCTTTACAGACCTATAAGCTTATGCAACTCTCTCTACAAGATTATCTCTAAGGTCCTTACCTCTAGAATTCTCAATTTGCTTCCTTCCATTATATCACCTCAGCAAAGTGGTTTTGTCTCGAGAAGGCAAATTTTGGACTTTATCATCTCTATTCATGAAAATATCCATTCTCTGGCCATTTCTAAAAAAAAAGGTTTTTTTCTGAAGCTTGACCTTTCTAAAGCCTATGATAGAGTGGATTGGGATTTTATGATGGATGTTCTTTCAGCTTTTGGTTTTAATCCTAGGAGTGTTGGACTTATCAGGCAACTTGTTTCTTCAGCCACTTTCTCTGTGCTAATGAATGGCTCCCCCTCTCCTTTCTTTAAAGCCTCAAGAGGTCTCAAGCAAGGGGACCCCCTATCTCCAGTGATCTTTATCATCATGGCATAATGTTTGGGGAGATGTATTGGAAAACTGGTTGAGAAAAGGGAGTTTTATGGTTTGAAACCTTCTTCGGCAGATCAAATATGCTCTCATAAGCAGTTTGTTGATGATTCTATAATAATGGGAAAAGACACTGTGAAGGATGCTAGAGGACTAAAAAAAGATTTGGATATCTATGGAGAGGCTATTGGTCAACTTATAAACTGGTCTAAAAGCTTTGTTTATTTTATCAATACCCCAGAGAGAAGGAGGATTAAAATTAGTAACATTCTGGGTGGCCAAATTGGTAGCTTGCCTGCCTCCTATTAGGGGGCTCCCTTTAGGTCAAGATCCTCCAGATACCTTTTGGGGAGCCTTGGTGGATAAATTCCATAAAAAGCTATCTGGATGGAAGGGAGCTCTACTTAGTCAAGCAAGTAAGGTTCAAATGCTAAAAACCACTCTTCAAAGTATCCCTCTCTATGCCATCAGTCTATTCAGGATTCCTACTAAGTATGCTAAGGCCATTGAAAAATTACAGAAATCCTTTTTATGGATAGGGGTTGAGGAGAAGAAGAGAATGAACTTAATTGCTTGGGAGAAGGTTTGTAAGCCTATGATAAAGGCGGTCTGGGCCTTAGAAGAATAAGAGACATAAATGAATACCTTATGGCTAAGCAGATTTGGAGAGGATATAGAAATCAAGGAGAGTGGAAAAAAATATGGGACAACAAATATAAAAGCCAATGTCCAAATCTTCAAAGTTTCCTCAAAGCGGAGATTATCCCAATTGGATCCAATATTTGGAAAAATATCTCTAGGACTAGAGACTTAATTATCAAAGGTACAAAATGGAAGTTGGGGAAAGGGAATCTTATTCAGTTTTGGGAGGATCCTTGGCTTATGGAGATCCCTTTAAATGAAAACCCTAAGTGGAACAGATATCAGAACCAATGCAAGGAAAGATTTGGAACCAAGGTGGAGGATTATTGGAAAGATGGACAGTGAAAAGACCTATCTCAAGTGGATCAGTCTTTGAGTAGTTTGAACAAAGTCATGAACTCAATGGTGAGGATTGAAGAAGAAGACCAGTTAATTTGGAAACTCATTGCTAGTGGTACTTTTATTGTGGCATCTCTTTATCATCAATAGTACAATAACATGGAAAGTACTTGCTGGGCTAAAGCATGGGTGAAAGGCCTTACCCCCAAGATCAACATTTTTTTTTGGATAGCCCTCCAAGACAAAATTCTTACAATAGAGAATATAAGAAAAAGAGGTATCAGCATACCAAGTTTTTGTACACTCTGCAAGCAGAATGAGGAGACAATAAATCATATGCTCTTTCATTGCCCCTTCTCAGCTGATGTTTGGGGAAGATGTCTGGATCAATTCAATATCAGTTAGAGCTTCCCCAACTCAATTCAGGAGATTTTCAAGTCATGGCATCATCCTTCAAAAAATAGAACTACTACCTTGCTATGGAGAATTGCTTTACCACACATTTGCTGGGGTATATGGAAAGAGAGAAATGATAGGATTTTTAGAGAAAAGTATACTAAGGCTAACATTGTGTTTGAAAAAATAAGAAGAAGCATAGTGGAAAATTGAATATTATAGGTGATATTGATAATCCTAACACTAAGGAGGATCGATTTGTCTATAAAAAATGGAGATTAAAAGCTCAAGAGAGTATCCAGAGTAACCCTAGAGAGGGAGTGATATGGACCAGCCCACCTAGGGGATGGATGAAAATCAATTTTGATGGGGCCTCTAAGGGAAACCTGGGGGTTGTAGGATGTGGAGTGGTCCTAAGGGATGAATGGGGAATATGTAAAATCATAAAATGTATTCCTATAGGAAAATAGACCAACCATGTTGCTGAAGCCATGGTGGCTTATCATGGGATTATCCTTGCCAAAGAAGCCAAATGCACTAAAGTTTGGTGTGAAGGAGACTCCTTAATCATTATCAATTGTTTAAATATGAAATTCCCACCATCATGGTCGATTAGTAATGCTATTAAAGCAACAAGGAAAATCAGCAAAGAGTTTGAAATATGTGTTTTTACACATGTTTATAGGGAGGCCAACTCTTGTGCTGATTGGGCAGCCAACCTGGTTTGCTAATCGAGAGACATCATCACTAGTTACGGTGAAAAGGAGATTGCAAGTGAAATGAAATCCTTGCTCAATCAGGACCGAAGCTATACAAGGGAATGTGGTACTTTTAATCATTATTTCTAATGACCTTTTTGCCTTTTTTGATGCAAGGCTTGCTTGAAGATAATGAGCTATTAAATAGGTGTCATACCATCATTATTTGGCACAGATTATGGGCGCTCTTACAAAATAACCATAGAAACCAGAGGAAAAGTTATCAAAATGAGAGAAGGCATTGCAAGGAAGGTGTTGGAAAAATGGGAGGAAACAAGAAGAGATTCGAACCTGCATCCTGCTCTAAATGGAGAAAGAACGAAGAAGTCTGGAGTATCCTTCAAAAGGGGGGGCTCAATGTTTTCATGGAATGACTGAATGGGAAGGACCCCACAATTACCAGCTACTTCATCAAGAACTGGAAAATGGAAAAGTTCTGATTGGATCACATAAGATGAATGTAGATGAAGAGGTTATCGCTGAGGCCACGAGGATGAATACTAAGGGTATGAAATTTTACAGGGACAGAGGGATATCAGATAAGGTTGTAGACAAGTTTCTTGTTACAAATGGTGAGAGAAGAAAGATGATCAAAATTGACAACTCCTACCACTCCCGAAGAGAATTTGCAGGCCATGGAGGTTTGTCTTATTTGCTTCTATTGAATATATTACCTTAGATGGTAGGTTTACCAGAGCTTATGGGCATCACTTCGTCCTTCTTAACCATTTCTATCATGGTGAAAGGGTTAGCCTTCCCTATTACCTAGCTTGTTCTATGGATCATACTATAAAGGAGATCCAGAAGGACCCTAAAGGCAATCATGCCCTCCACCAGGGGCTCATGGTCCTGGTTTATAAAATGCTAAAGGGGATGTGCATTGAAAAGCCTATTAAAGGCAAAAATGCCAGAGATGAGACTACGGAAAGTAAGGATAGTGGTTTCAACTTTGATTCTAAGACTGAGGGAGAGTCAGAAGAAACTAGCAAAAAAGGGAGGATTAGGGATAAGAAGAGGAGGATTATTGTGGAATCTAAAATGTCGGACTCTAAAATTGATTCCCTTGAGAAAAAACCTGTTAAAAAGAGGAAAGGGAAAGCCTCTGGAAAGAAGGCTCAGAAAAAGAACACTAAAAAGGGTAGCAATTCTGATCTCAATTATGTTCTGGTTGATTCTGAGGAGGAGGATGATGATAATAAGAGGATTGATAGTCAGGACAAAGAAGGGTAGGGTAACCCGGTTAAGGATAATTTGGAAACCGTGGAGATCGTGAAAACCACTAGACTGCATAACAAGGAAAAAGGGGGTCAAAGTGATAGTGGTGTCAAAGATACCACTAAGGCTTTCTGTGAGACCATCACTACTTTGGTGAAGGATATTAATAGTTTGAAAATAGATACACAGGCAATGGCAAGAATTGCAGTTGACAAGCCCTTGGCAGAGCATGTTAAAGAGTTAGTGGTCGTTCTGCATAATGTGCAAGCTATTGAATGTATGGTTGGAAAAATCTTAGCCATGGAGAAAAAGGTCAATGAGATGGGAGATAGAAAGGAAATGGACAACAAATTGAAAGATTTTGGTAGCAAAATTGACAAGATGGAGCACAATGTCAAGCAGCTTGCTGATCAAAATTTCCAAATTTTTAAATCTTCAGTGGACAACATGAACATCTTTATCAACAGGTATGAGAACAATGCAGAGAAGGAAGGTGATAAAGAGCAGGTGAACAAGAAGGGTCATGAAAGGAGGACCAGAGCCAACACAAATAATAAGGTCGACATTGAAGGTCGTGAGCTGGAGGATATGAAGACCTCAATGAACAACATGAAACAACTGGTTGTTCACGCTGAGGAGATCCTGAATAGTATTTAGTTCTAGTTGTTGTCCTTGGTTTTGTCTCTTTGCTATCTTTTGCTTTCATGTTACTGTCTGTTCTGAGTTTTATGTAATTATGTAATGATGTTTTAAGCTGCGCCCTTCTAGTGGGTTCATTTTGACTTTTTGAAGTGATCAGGCACTTTTTTATGCTTTTCTATTCTCCTGGCTTGTAAAAGGTTTGGGTACCTTTCAAATACCTATTTTTACTTAATCAAAACACAAGTGTTTATATGTGGAAAACCATAGTGAGATGGGACTCACAAGTTAACTATCTGTAGTAATAGGTAACTGACCGGTTAAGCTCTACAAAGTGCTCTGTTGGGAGCGATTCCTATTAGAGATTCCAAAAGACCTGTTAGGATCTATACTTGGTTAAAGGTAATACCCTGTTAGGAGTAACCTCGATAAAGGATTTCAAATCCAAACTAATGGATCACTTGGTTAGAGGATTTGTACAATGAATCTTGTTAGAGCTTACCTAGTTAGGGGATTTAATAGCTGTAGTGATTAGAAAACAATAGGTGGTATGATCTAAAAATAACACATCTTGCTTGTATAGATCCTTTTCTGCTCACTCAATACTGCATTACCAACATACTCTGCAACTCCTTTAATAAATCACATCAACTCTAACTCATAACACAACTCGTATCTTGCATATCAAAATAACTCATCACAATGCCTTTTTTATAGACATTAGATTTCATGTCGGCTCAAGAACCTCATCATAATTTCCTAGGTTTCGTGTATCTAGGAAATATTTCATAACACATCACAAATCATCACCAAAAAAGTCGGTTAGAGATAACACATCACGACTGGTGATAACTCATTGCACAATCTATGAAACTGGTTTGAACACCGATACCGGTTTAGTGTTAATCACTTCCAACTCATATACCGATTGTCTCCATGTTCCTCCTTATCGGTCTCCGCTGCATCTCGAAACTGGTAACAATGGAATTAAATAAAACCAATTGTCTTACTTGTATATACTGATTGTCTACATATACCAGTTTAGACATCTTCATACTAGTTGGACTTCTCTATACATATGATATCAGTTTATAATATGAAGACTTAGGAGTAGTACCGGTTTGACTTAACTAAGATGACCTTGATAATATGAACATATCTGTGTGTATGTGTGTGCCATAAATGACAACACATAAAGTCATCCAATACAAAAATCATCATCAAGCTAACAATCTCCCCATTTAGCATTGATGGCAATACTTAGAAAATTTTGAGACAACTAAGTGTGCTTACAAAAATGTACAGACTCCCCCTTAATAGTACATACAAAATTTTACATCACATACATATTTCTACTCCCCCTTTGACAACAATGCCAAATTGAAAAGTAAAATACATATATATTACATGAAAATTTGCATCAAAAACTACATATATACATATAAGAGTTTTTACAATGAAATGAAACTTCATTTGTGCAAAATCATTATCCCATGTTTCTAACAATGTTTCATTGATCTCAATAGTTGTCAGTACTTGTGTAGGAAATTCTTCCGTAGCATCCACTATGCTCATCTCTGGTGTAGCCAAAACTACTTCAGAATCCTTATATGCCCTCTGTAGAACTTCAAGTTTTGGGATCAACTGTTTCTTCGATTCTTTCAAGGATCTAACTCACTTAACCTGTTCAAAATCATAGACATCTAATAGATGTTGCAAATCATTAACTGATTTGCCAAAATCTAAAGCTGGATCCTATACAGGGTTATATGCATCACTTATCTGCTCTAGTTCTTTCTCTATTTCTTCACGCTTTTGCTTCAAATCAGAATAGAAGAAAGAAACTTTAGATACATTAGCAAAAAATTTACCTCTTTTTTCTATAGCAGTTCTCAAAAGATCTTTATTCATAGATAAACCAATCTTGCCTTTATCAATATCTGACATTAGTTGTTCTCCCCTTTTCTTCCTATAACCTTTTTCAGCTAAGGCATGTGTTGCCTCTTCAAGTGATTTCATTTGGTCAGTAGCATCAGTAACTAGTTGTCCAAGCTTGGCAATAGGGGTAGATGAATTACCAGTGTTAGTCTACGGTAGGAGACTTGACAAAATGTCAACAACAGTCTGAATTGTTTCTACTTCTTTTATCTGCTCTTTCAATCTTTTCTTTTGAGCCCTAGATTACATAACTGAAGCAATTTCCATAAGTTTAGATGTGCTCAATTTGTCCACATCTATTGGACTTTGTATTTTGATTGAGTCATCATCATCATCAGTTTGCTGATTCACCTTTTCTTTTTCCTTTTCGTCCTTTTTCTCTACTATCTTCTCCTCTATTCTCTCTTTCTCTTTCTCTAATTGATCCTCCAGAGTGGTTTTAGTGACCAGTGGCAATTGTTTTTCAATAGTATATCCCTCGACCAGTGGTGTGTTGGAATTATACACTCAGATGAGAATAGTTGATGTTATCATTGATGGCAACCAATTGGTAACATGGTTCATAGGTTACACTGGCAACAGACATCATCTACCGGCACCGATAGGCACTACAAGTTTATTCTCACTGGCATCCAGTCTACACTGATAGCAGTTCATACTGGCACTCTAAGCCGACTCAAAATAATATTGTTTTGTATTATAATTATATTTGTATAGCCGACATGATGTATTGTAAAGACTCATATATGTATGAGATCTTGTAGGTCATTATGAAATGTAATTAGGTAATGTAAGGAAGCAATATATGAAATGTGATAGGTTATGATAATGAATGAACTGTATATGCATTTTGATGTAATTATCTTATGAGAAAATAAGAGCAGAGCAGAGAAAATTAAGCTTTATGGTAGAGGTATCAAATAGAGCTTAAATTGGTACTGAATACAACATTGTGTTGTTCTCAAATTCTGATTCCCCTAGCCCCTCTCTAATAAAATTTAAAGCCTTTGTTTCATGTGGAGAGGATGATAAGAAAATAAAAATCCAGAATAATATATAACAAGGTTTATAAAAAACCTTCTACACTTTAAGCCTATCCTAGGCTTAGGTGGGTATACCTCTTGTGAATACTTTCACAATTATAATGTAAGATCCACAGTAAACCAGTGTTAGAAACCTGTTAACCTCATCACCTCAACAATACTGAAACTAAAGAGAAAAACATGTGTTCATTTTCAGTCTTGACCCCAAGGAAGATAGAAAAATTCCATAAATGATATCAATGCCTATTCCAGGCTACAAAGTCACCCAAACTAAACAAGAATTTCAAATCTGAACATTCACATACATCTCATTGATTCAACTTTATCAACCTAATATATGCCTAACATATATATAAGTCTTTTCTTTATGCTAGACCCAGTCATCAAATTCAAGCAGAAAACAATTGATTTACTAACATAAAGGTTTCACGTATATTTAATTCCCCTCCTTGAGAAAAAAACCTAAAACATGTCTGTAAGATTGACTTGCAAACACTATTCAATCAAATAACCCTAGATTATTTAAAAGAAACCAGTAAATAAATGAATGCACGCAAGAAGACAATAGAGATATAGGCTCAGAATGCTTTGATGTGTATATTAATATTCATTTTTGAAAATCTTACATAACTCAAGGTGATTTCTGAGAGAACCAGAAAACCTTAGATATATTTCGGCAGAGTTTCTTTACAAATTCTTGTGACGATTTTTTCAATAGTCCTGGTATCCATTTATAATGATATGGATGAAAACAAGCTTCAGAATTTCCTAGGAATAGTTTGTTACAACCATAATTCCCTCTTGAAAGAGGTTACAAATAACCTTCATCCCTAACTTCCTGAAGGTTGTTACAACGCTGCAACATTAGTTGATTATTCTTGATCCTTAGCTTCTTGCACAATATATTTACCTTTCCCTCCCTGAAACACGTCATCATTGGGCCAAGAGTAGCTAATAATTTTCTTCTTCAATTTATTTAATCTTTTCCAGGTGCTTCTTAACTGCTTGACTTTTGCCTCCAAAAAACCATAGTGTGACTTCATCTTTTCAATTTCTTCAATTGTTCGAATAAACAAAGATGTGTCATCTGAATTGATGACTTCATTTATCTGTTGAGACAATTTATGTCCTAGCTCATCAAGCCATACTTTTTCATCTTTCAACTGACTTGAACTAACAAAACCTCTAGGAAATATTTCAAACTTCTGGTTAGCATATTCTTTTCTGTATAGGTTGGCCTTTCTCTCTAAACCAACTCTTCCTTCTACTAACCTAGACATACCTTTAACCAACTCACATGTGGATTTAAAATTGGCATCAACCTCTGCCTCTTCATAAGATGAGCACATAAGTTCCAAATCTGCTTCCCTTACCATCCATTTATTTAAAATTGGCTCTAGAGTAGCCTTGTCTTTCTTCAGATCCATCAACATGCTTAAAAATCTTTTCATATATATACATAATAGAAGCCCCTATTGTGTCAGCAAACTTCAAAATTGTACCTCTAAACTTCTCTTCATATTTACTTGCAAAGACAACCTGAGCTTGCTTCAATTTTTCCATTTCATCCCAAGGAGTCTTAGATGATTGAAAACTAGATGTCCTAGGAGAAGGGGGAAACTCAATGATTGGGACAATGGGTGGAGATGTTGTTGGAGTGGCAGTAATCATCAAAGTGGATGACTCACCTTTCTCCTACCGCCCTTTAATCTGACCTTTTAACTTTGCAATTATTTTATCCTTGTGGGCTAATTCCACCTTACCCTTATTTTATGCTTTTAAAATCACTTCCATCTTCACAAGGATGTCAGCCTTCTCTTTTGCTTCTCCCTCAACTACTGCCATGTTGAACTTTCCAGACTCCAAAGTTGTATTGGCTGCTTCCACTAGCCATGTGTCCTTCACTCTTTTTACAATCATTCCCCCTCAGTAGCTCGACTCTAAGGGGCCTTTTCTTTTCCTATTTTCTTCCCTTTTTAATGACCACATGACCAATGCAGCATGATCCTTGCTAAAGGTCAACCCTTCTAAGGGCTTTGTCTTCTTTCTGACAACATCAAGGATTAATGCGTCAACTATATCCCACTCAGGGAGAATTAGCACTCCAGCCTTTTCTCTCATTTATCTCCCTTGCTTAGAGGTAATGGCTTCATATTCAGTCATCATTTCTTTCTTAACCTCTTCTTCAATTGCAGATGTATCCTTATCTGGATACTCCATTTTTCTCTTCTCACATCTTTTCATGAAGTTTTCTATGTTCGTTCTCCAAACAAACTACATAAAAGATCCTATTTTGACAAAACTATTATCGGCCAAAAACTCCTCACTGGCCTATTTGATAACAGGGTCCAGTTATTTGCCTATAGACTCCCCTGTAGTTAGGTCCATTTGGGAACTTGCCGGATCCTCAGGCATTCATTCTCGCAACTCCTCATAAGTATGGGCAATTTCCCCAAGACTTCCTAATTGCAACAGTTGCTCTGCTGCTATATGTTCATCTCCCATATGAATTGGAGATTGTGATGGAGAATATAAAGCTTAACCTGTTTGTATCTCCTTTCCTACTCTTTGCCTCTTGGGTGAATCTTGGATCTCTACCACATCTATTACATGCCTTTTTCCTTTTGATGAGGAGGGCCCATCTCTTGCTATCATCAACACATTGTATGTTGATCTCTTGTGTATTAAATACTCTCTCGGGGGCACTGCCTTTGCAAATATAGGGTTATCTAAAATGAGTTTAACCTTCTCAGGGTCATTTTTCAAAATAATTTCTCTTTTCCTTTAAAACCTGCATTAAATCCTCAAAATGGATTATCAAAAATTTGACCTTCTCCTCAAAAGGGGTAAAACTAGCCAAAGGATCATAACTACTGTCAAACTGGTGGATGAAGTCAATGGCCTTCTTGAATGCAATCCACTTTTCTTTTCTTAGTTACTGTTCATCTAAGTTGAATTTAATCCTGATCAAATCTTCAGGAAAGTGGAATTGGTGAGCCCTCCCTCCACATCTGACTCTTTTTCTGAACATATAATTGAAAAAACCTTTTGGGTCAGCAACTCTTACTACCATAGTAGACAACTTGAATGGTTGAAGGAACTTGTCAAAATGCACCCATCTTCCCTTGGTAATCACAAATTGGTGAGCTAGGGTTACAACTGGGAAAATAGATCCCCTGCCTTTGTTTGTCAACTCTACTTCCTGCAGACTTCCTAATTGTCTTAACACCTCTGCAATTCTAATCTTCAAGGGGACCTAGTAAGGGAGCAGATATGGAGCTCCTCTAAATCCATAAACTCTGAAAATAGTATAAACATGGTATAAGTAAATATCACCCCAGTTATGCATAATTTTGATGTCCTCTGCAAATTATTTTGGCCTGAGGAAATCGAGAAGGGCTTTGGGAATCCTAGGGTTTTCAGAACATATCAAGATCCTAACCCTGGATGCAAAACATATGTCAAATTTCAGGTAGCTAGCATCCTCTCTGTCCCAAGATAGGATAGTGCTCCATAATTGAACTGGTATCTCTTCTCCATCCTTCTTTTAATAAATCCATCTCCTTAGCAAAGAAGTCTGCACCATTGAATAAGAACATGTGCATAAGGAGGGAATACCATCCAAAAGGCCTGACTACTTTGGCATTTTTAATTCCTATTAAACCCCCATGAATAGAATCAGTGAGGTAAGGAGTAAATTCAAATGTTATGGCCAAGGATGGGTTAAGGATTTGTGCCAACATAAGCATGTAATGTGTGGGCATGGTTGTTTCTCCATCTTCTCCAAAAATCTAGCAAAGAGACCAGTACATTCCCTTAGTCCTCAAAGTGAAAAGTTTCAGGGAGAAGGGCTCCATGGTGCTTGGGCCTACCACTATTAAACCTCCTATCTTTACAAAGAACTCCTTTAAAAGACCACTTGGGAGATGATCCCTCTGAGTCTCATAAACCTTATCCAATGTCTCAAAATTTATAGGCTCTAAACAATTGGAGACTTCACTGAGTTTGAAAACCTTTCTAAACTCATCATCATTTATTTCAATCAGAACCCCTCCATTCACATTCCTAATTACTTTGGCCACATGGTCATAATTAGCTACAATCTGGGTCAAAAGGTCCACATCCATAAAAACCCCAGGCACTATCAATTTTCCTACATCTAGCTCCCACAAACTATTGTTCGATGTGAGAGAATGCCTTTGACCAAAATCAACCCTGAAGAGTCCTAACCCTGTCATTCCTATCTCTACATCCCTTAACCAATTTCCTTCCTCGTACAAACCATCACTAACCCTTAGGCAGGGAGATTGGGGAATGAGTTCTTTAATCTTAGCTACACTATTGGTTGACTGAGTCAATTTCTCCAGGAAGTCATCGCAAATGGCTCTTTCCTAGTAATCAACCTTCCCTCTGAATTCTCTCTTTAGAGCCATTTCAATGAATATTCCTTTCTTTAATTAATCAACCCTCTAGCCCCTTTGGAAACTTAGAAAACCTATCATGGCAAGCAATTGACAATTTTTTAGCAGGATCTTCAACAAACTTACCCGTGATTTGAGAAAATTTGCCTTGCGCTCAGGTTCCTGTTCGAGAATTTTGAATGCAAATAGGAAAAACTTATCCTTACGAGAGGTTTATTTTAGTAACTGAGGACTTGACTAAGGCTAATTAAGAGGGATGCTTCATTAATCAATTTTATAAATTCAAAATTTGGCACCAACGGATAATCAATTGCTTTTAAAAACTATGTTTCCTTTGTCGTTGGGTCGCGGACCTTAAACTTCACACAACTTCAACTTGTGACTCAGTGACCACCGTAGATCTCTTCCGAACTTGTCTGACCTTTACCTTCTTCGGGTAACTTTACTTTAACTGTCGAGCACTAACCACTATCTGCTAACTACTTTCTGGGCCGACCACTGGCGAGTTGTCACTAGGTCGCGGGCTTTAAACATTGCACAACTTCAACCAGTGGGTCAGCGACAACTGTTGGATCTTCTTTTAATCGCTCGATCTTTATCATTCATTGTAACTACCTACCCTTAAACTTTTATCTCACCATCACCACAAATGGTTTGTCACTGGGTCGTGGGCTTTAAAAATTGCACAGCTTCAACCAGTGGGTCAGCGACAATCGTAGATCTCCTTTGAACCTGTTTGGCCTTTAATTCCTGTTATTATCAAAGTGGGCCCTTTACCTTAGATCACTTATCCCGTGAGCTCCTGCCAAGTGTATCCACCTGTCAACCATTGATTTTCTCACAAGTACACCAATTTCCACCTTCTGACAGCCACATGTATTTTGGGTAACCCTTTCGGCAAAACGACCTCGTAAGAACTTCCACCTATTATGCCACATTTTTACCACCTCATCGGTATCCACCTGTTGGAATTCCACCTGGACTTGCCACATCATCAGTCGCTGGGTCGTGGGCTTTAAGCTTCGCACAACTTCAATCAACAGGTCAACAACCGCCATAGATCTCCTCTGAACTTGCGGTCACTTTAACACCCATAGAAACATCCTCAAAAGGTAGGTCCCACCAGTAGTTGTTAGGTCACGGGCTTTAAACTTCGCACAACTTCACCCAGCGGGTCAGCGATAACCATAGTATCAACAAGAACTTGCACCGTGATTAAGAGACCCGATAAGGAACATGAAAGACTTAGGAAAAGGCAGAAAATTAAGAAAAATCATAACCCGCCTAGGATAAAACCTAAAAAGGCCCCCTCTTCGCATGACGGACAAACCCTTCCACTTAAGTGGAAAAAGGTAACAAGAAAAAAGAGCACAGGACTGACAAGATGGAAAAGGTGAATTTGCAAAAACCCCAAACCCTTGGACAAATAACCCTTAAGAGGCATAATGGAGCCATGAAAGCCCAAAATTAAAAGGATTGAAAAGAGAAAAACACCTAGAATTCTAAACAGTGATAATAGTGGCTCTGATTGGGGATGGTTGGACACGAGACCAACACAAGAACATAGGAAACTCTGGAAAGTAGATCAAAAGCAAACAAGCCTGAAAGAAAATAACATAAGAAAACCTAATTATGTACAGACTACAACCTACTGTGCATGGACTTGTAAAACCTAAGAGAAGTAATACTTCAGGAATTGTCCATGCACTGGAAATTCCTGTACTTCACCATTCATTTTCTGCAAGAAGTATGAGTCTTTTCCATTAAAATCACAGACAATAGAAGGGCCTATCCATAGTGACTCAAATTTTTTATGCTTTCCCTTATCTTGGCCTCTTGCATTCCATTGAAGAACCATGTCACCAATTTGAAACTTCCTTGATGTTGTTCTTTTGTCAAAAAGATACTTTGACTGCAACTGAATCTTCAAGTTTCTTTTATGAGCTAGAGTCCTGATTTCTTCCACTTCCACCATCTGAACCATCCTGTCTTCTATGGGTTCTAACAACTCCAACTCCTTAGCTTGTAGTAACTTATATACAGGGAGAAGGTTATTGATTGACACCCTATTTTGTGTGCCATAAACCAATTCAAATGCTGATACACCAATTGCTTTCTTAACAGTAATCTTGTCTGCCCATAAAGCCAATTTTAGTTTCTGATCCCAAGACCTTTTGTTCTCCTCAAGAATTTTCTTGATAATATTCAAAAGGCTTTTATTGTTGGATTCTACTTGGTCGTTGCCTTATGGATGGTATGGTGAAGAATAAGACATGATTATTCCATGGCTAGTACAAAATTCAATGAATTCCTCTGCTCTAAAACTCATGGCATTATCCATTATCAGTTTCATAGGAACACCAAATCATGTTATGACATTATCCATAAAACATTTAATGACAACTTTACTAGTATCTCTTTTAGTAGGTATAGGATCAATCCATTTATTAAAGTAATCAGTGGCCACTATGATCCATCTGTGACCTCTTCCTGACTTCTCAATTATCTCCCCAATAAAATCAATGCCCCACTGAACAAAAGGGGCTTCCACTGTAACTGGGTTAAGAGGCAAAGCTCCTTCATATTTTAACTTAGAAGAGAATTTTTGGCATGGGTCACACCTCTAAACATGCTCATGGACATCTTTGAACAAAGTGGGATGATAGTATCCAGCTTGTACTATTTTACCAACTATAGTTTTGGCCAAGTAATGGCCTCCACATACTCCATTATGCATTTTAGTTAGCATCCTTCTAGCTTGGGATTTATCTAGGCACATCAACAACGCCCCATCTCTATTTCACCAATATAAATCACCCTGAATAAGGACATACTTTTGAGACTTTAGTTTCAATGTCCTTCTCTGATTAGGAGTCATTTCCTCCAGGTATGTTGCATCCCTCAGAAAATGTACTACTTCTGATTACCAAGGCTGTGTCTCAATACTTATGACCAAGACATTCTCAATTTCAACATTGTTAACTTCAACATCAAGGAAATTTGATTCTTCCATCAACTTAGCAAGACATAACCCTCTTACCAACTTGGTAATCTTAATTTCTAAATCAAACTCTTGAATCCGAGTTATCCACCTGTACCTTTTGCCAGTGACCTTGGACTAAGATAAGATGTCCTTAACAGCTGCATGTGGGACATAAGCAACTCTTTGTGCGGTTACAATATATGGCCTAAATGCTTTTACAACTTTAACTAAGGCATATGCTTGCTTCTCCATGATTTCATATTTCAGCTCTACAATTTGTAGAGATTTTCTATAGAAAGCAATAGGGTGCTCATATCCCTCAGCATCCTTTTGAAGAAGGACTGTTGTCACTGTATGATAGGAAGAAAAAGAGAACAATGAAAAGGGCTTATTGTAATTAGGGGAATTCAACATTGGTGCCTCCTGAATAGCCTTTTTAATTTTACCAAAAGCCCTTGTAGCTTCTTCATCCCAAGAAAACTTTGCATCTTTCTTAAGCAACTTAACAATAGGTTTGACTATTTCAGCAAAGTTAGCAATGAATCATCTAACAAAATTTACCTTGCCCAAGAAAGATTGAATACCTTTGACATTCTTTGGCTTAGGTACATTGTTTATGGCTTTGATCCTTTTAGGGTCTATTCTAACCCCTTCCTTGGAGACAATATGCCCAATCAATTTCCCTTCAGTGACTGCAAAATGACACTTTTTTGGATTTAAGGAAACACCAAACTCCAGAGCTTTGTTGAAAACTTTTTCCAAGTGCTAGTAGTGGTCATCTAACCTTTTAGAGAAACATGTTAAATCATCCTAGTACACAACCATGATGATGTTGATAAATTCCTTGAAAGATACATCCATTGCTCTCTGAAAAGTAGTTCCAACATTTTTTAAACCAAATGTCATCCTCACATATACATACGTCCCCCAAGGGGTGGTAAAAGCAGTCTTGAACTGCTCAGACTCTTTCACTAATAATTGATTGTATCCTAAGAACCCATCCATCATGGACAACAAATCACACCCAGTTACTCTTTGCAATATTGCCTCCATATTGGGGAAAGAATAGTTGTCTTTCAAAGAAGCAGCATTCAAATTTCTGAAATCAACACAAAGCCTTATGTCCCCATTCTTCTTTCTAACTGGGACTAAATTAGACACCTATGATGAATGTCTTATAGGATTAATGATTCCCCCTTCCCTCAACTTGGTTAATTCTTGTTGCATTTTGGTCTCCAAAAGGGGGTTGATAGGTCTTTTCTTCTGTCGAAAAGGCTTAGCATCTAGATACAAAGGGACTTCATGTTGAAATAGATCTTGTCTGTACACCTTCAGGTCCTCATAAGACCAAGCAAAAACATGTTTATACTTTCCCAATAATTTAATGAGGTTGGCCTTAATGTGAGGAGCCCAGTTCTTCCCAATATACACCAACTTAGGGGATGATTATGTCCCTAAGTTCACTTCCTCCAATTCTTCTAATTTGGTGGTTGACTGTTAATGCAAATGACTATTACTGTGACTGAACATACCTTCCAATTCTACCAATCCTTTGGGGATTTCATTTGTTTCCAACTAGACCATGTCATTTCCAAACACCATTTCTCTATCTTCCACTACTTCTACTAATGCATTGCAATCGATTTTATGTCCATCATAATCATCAATGCACTATATGAATCTAAGAATATCTTCATCATCTGCAAACACTTGCCAATTATATACATTATCAAGAATGGCAGGCATAGCTTTTATCTCAACTATAGACACACCAGTTAATGGTACATCATCATTATTTAACGCAACACTAGCTAAAAAATCAACCATGATGCTCTTTGATCTTTCTATCCAGTTAGTAGAAAATGCATAAAAAATGCTCAATCACATCCTGAACAACGTGTTTATATCTTTTCAAATGATCATTTTTGGATCCATATTTAGACCTTATCTGAGAGACCACTAACTCTGAATCCCCAAATACTTTTAACAACTAAATGTCATGCTTCTTAGCAATTTCCAGTCCCAATAACAAGGCCTCGTACTCAGCTATGTTGTTTGTATGTATTTGAAAGCCAATAGAAAAGAATACTTGAAATTTATACCTGATGGAGACACAAAAAGCACTCCTGCTCCAGACCCTTCCTTCGAGAAAGCTCCATCAAAGTACATATGCCACAAGCCTTCTTGTTGAGATTCCAATTCATTGACAATGGGGTCAGTATTTCTCAATTGAGGTTGAATTGCCTGTAATCTGAAATTATCAAGATCCACATCAATCATACAATTCAACGTATGAGGGTCTATCTTCTCAATTACCCTAGAAGCATGTGGTTCTCTATATAACTTAACCTAGTTTCCATTTACTGGGATTGTTGCATATGAAAGATCTAATTGCATGTTTCCTCCAACTGCTACAGCCCATTGTTTGGATAATAGCATGCCATAATGGGGTTTTGTGTCAGTTATTATGACATCCATTTTATAGGTTGCTTCAGGAAATGTTACTATCTTTACCTCCACATCCTTTATTGTACCTACCATAGGTACTTCCCTATTGTCCATAACATAGAATTTCCCATACACAGTACTTACTGATAATCCCAATTCTTTCATGACACCATATGGCATCAGATTTGCAGCAGTACCAAAGTCTATCATATAATTTTTAATTAGCCTATTATTGACTAATAAGGTCACATAAAACGGATCCAACTAGGAAGGTTCTTGAGTAATTGTTGTTCTGACATATATTTCTGGAGTCTGAAGCTCATTAACCTTTTCATCCTTCATGGTGTCTACAGGTAAAGATGCACTATTATCTGATATATTAGAAAATAAAGAGATAGCAACTTCTCTATGTTCCTTTATTTTTAATAGTTCTACCAATGGGACTGTAACCTTCATTTGGGTCAAAGCCTGAGTCATATCAAAAGTGTAACTGATAATTGACTCAGTATTAATTTTAGCCTTTTCTATTTTTAGTTGGCTTGCCCTTTTAGCTATAGCAGTCCCTTGTAAATTTCTAGTAGTGTTGTTATCTACACTCTTTGTCACATATTTGGATTGATCACCTTTTGCATGACCATCTTGAGGCAGAGTACTATTGCTTGTTGTCCTTTTCTGAGATACTTCTTTCATGAACATGGAACCAGGTTTACCCTGATCTTCATCCCTGTTACTAGTTCTCAGATTTTAATTGTGCTTGGCTTTGGCTATGGCAGCCTTAGTGAGATTTTTTACCTCTTCATCACTAAGTCTTCTGAGATGAACTTCTTCATCTTCAATGGTTACCACATTTAAAGTAGGATGCCAATCAATTTGTAGCTATCCTTGGTAACATTCATTATAAATTAGTGCATCATACCCACTAGATTCACTTTGTGAAGACTCATTATCACTTTCAACAATAGTGTAAAACATGTTAATATGAGGCTCGCCTTCCTTTCAAATGGATTCATCCAGAGCTTGAGCCACAACACACTGATGGGGAGAATGTGGTCCATCACAAGCTGTACACCAGGGAGTATTTTCCATATTATGCACATTCCCTCCTTTCAAGGGATCAGGTGTATCTTGGTTATGTGTGTTCTTGGGCTTATCTTGGACAAGTTTACCATCCTTCCAAGTGGTGTTCTATGGCATATCATTTAGTCTAGGAGGTTTATCTTTCCAATTGTAATGAGGTTTATCATTCTCACTTACCTTAGCAGTAAGATCTTTCACAATAGTCATTAATTTTTCTATTTTGTCTTCTTCCTTGGCAACTTTATTAGGCTATTTTTTTGGTTGTTGCCACAGGCTACCATCAATCCTCATTCCCACCTTTCCAGATGCTTTCCTATTACTTTCTACATTTACAAAAATTCTAAAAGCATCTCTTAGACTATGTGGGTTTTTATCCCTTAGATGTAAGACATTTTAGAATCAAAAGCATTATAGTAAGTGTTCAGACACATATTATCATCTAATCTCATCACTTGGTAGAGCCTATGCATTGCTTTCTGAAACCTCGCATTGAAGTCTATGACAATCTCATTATTAGAATTCTTGATATTGTTGAATTCATTGAGCATAAAGCTCACATTCATTTTATCACCATATTGCTCTTGGAAGCAATTCTTAAACTCCTCCCAAGAACCAATGTTATTTATGGGCAGACCCATATACCAATCCCTTGCATCATCCACCAAAGACTGTAAAAGTAATTTCATGATGACATCTTCATCTATAATCTCATAATCACTTACCAAATCACCAAAATATTAAGTGCTCTTCTGCACTTATAGCATTATTGCCAGCAAATTTGTGAAGCCTATCCCTCAATTCAGTAGGAACATGGTTTGGGTACCCTAGGATTCCCCCAAAGAAAAGTTGTTTGTACAACTCCAAATTAATGGTTCTTCTCTAGAATTGGTTACCAACAAGATTACTACCCATTTTCATTCTCATATTAAGACCATGAGTTAGAGGGACTTGGTTACTTTGATTGGTAGCAGGGACTTGGCTAACTGGACCAATACTCACAGGTAGGGTTGACTGAATTTTGACTGGAGGGTGTGAGGCATGCTGAGGTAAAAGCTTATCTAGGTCGGTTGAAGGAAAGATTATGGGAGGAGCCTTTAGATAATTAATTTTTCTTTTAACCTCTTGATTGGCTGCTTCTAGCTCAGCTCTCTCCAATTCCCTTTGCAGATCTTCCTTTTCTTTCCTCATCCTTTCTATCTCTATCTCATGTGTAGACAACCGATGAGAAATTTCTTTTGTAGTTTTAGATCTAGACCTAGTTTCTATGCACTTTTGTTTTCCTTTGTCAATATTAGTTCTAGTAGGTAGTGGATCACTAAGGACCTCCCTATTAGGTTTTACAACGAATTTGTGTGCAGGGTTGATCTTGACAGTCAGATTTTCTCTGATAACTGGACCTTCCTCCTCACTCTTGGTTTTCTCTTGGGTGAACAATTCAAGATTGACAATCTGCCCTAAAAGCCTATCTCTCTCAATCAATTTAGCCTTAAATTCCTTCTCCTTATTTGTTTCTTTTTTTGCCCTTAGAGAGATCAATTGATGAACTCTTCTATTAAGAGCCTCAATTTCTTGGGATACTTCATCTTCATCAGGGAAAATCTCTTTAGAATCTAACACATTGACTTGATCAATATCAATCAGACTAACATTCCCATCTATAGTTCTTGGTACATAATCCATCTTAACATTAGAACTATTTCTATCCTTCCCAGACAAACTAACATGAGAAATCCTCTGATTCAAAACTTGGACATATTCATTATTACCAAACAAACCAAAATGAAAACCCAAAACATCTTGTTCAGATTCACGGGAAGAAGAATTTGAATTTGTATATATGCCTTTCAGATGACTTACTCGTATGACTGCTTTCTTGTATCTAGGTAGCATTAGATGGCTCATGTGCAACTGATCTTTTCTAGCCTTTTCGGGCCTGCTCGGGCAATCCCCTTTGCAATGTCTCTTGAGGATTTCTCCTCATGTATGATCTGGTGTTCTTCCCTCTCTACATTATACTTGTTTTCCTTAAGATGAATTATGCTTATTCAAGAGCACTAGTTATTTTATGTCAGAGTCACTACCCAAAACTATGGGAAAATAAGGAATTAAGCTTGGCAAATCACTCACAGAAGATAGTAGAATAAGAAAATCTTCAGAGAGAAAATAAAAAAGATTAGAGATAAAATGGCCAGCTACAAGGACTAAATACACACAATTTCAAATAAATTTTCAATTAATATAAGCACCAATCAGTAGCATAGATCCACACTATGATTGTCCCCAGCAGAGTTGCCACTTTTGTTGTTCTCAAATTTTGATTCCCTTATCCCCTCTGTAAGAAAATTTAAAGCCTCTATTGCATGTGGAGAGAACGATAAGCAAATCAAAATCCAGAATAACATATAACAAGGTTTATATGAAACCTTCTACACTTTAAGCCTATCCTAGGCTTAGGTGGGTATACCTCTTGTGAATACTTTCACAATTATAATGTAAGATCCACAGTAAACCAGTGTTAGAAACTTGTGAACCTCATCACCTCAACAATATTGAAACTAAAGAGAAAAGCATGTGTTCATTTTCAGTCTTGACCCCAAGGAAGATAGAAAAATTCCATAAATGATATCAGTGCCTATTCCGGGCTACAGAGTCACCCAAACTAAACAAGAATTCCAAATCTGAACATTCAAATACATCTCATTGGTTCGACTTTATCACCTAATATATGCCTAACATATATATAGGTCTTTTCTTTATGCTAGACCCAGTCATCAAATTCAAGAAGAAAATAATTGATTTACTAATAGAAAGGTTTCACGTATATTTAATTCCCCTCCTTGAGAAAAAAACCTAAAACATGTATGTAAGATTGCCTTGCAAACCCTATTCAATCAAATAACCCTAGGTTATTTAAAAGAAACCAGTAAATAAATGGATGCACACAAGAAGACAACAGAGATCTAGGCTCAGAATGCTTTGATCTGTATATTAATATTCATTTTTGAAAATCTTACATAACTCAAGGTGATTTCTGAGAGAACCAGAAAACTTTAGATATATTTCGGCAGAGTTTCTTTGCAAATTCTTGTGAGGATTTTTTCAATAGTCCTGGTATCCATTTATAATGATATGGATGCAAACAAGCTTTGGACTTTCCTAGGAATAGTTTGTTACAACCATAATTCCCTCTTGAAAGAGGTTACAAATAACCTTCATCCCTAACTTCATGAAGGTTGTTACAACGTTGCAGCATCAGTTGATTATTCTTGATCCTCTACTTCTTGCACCATATAGTTATCTTTCCATCCCTGAAACATGTCATCATTGGGCCAAGAGTAGCTAATAATTTTCTTCTTCAATTTATTTAATCTTTTCCAGGTGCTTCTTAACTGCTTGACTTCTACCTCCAAAAGACCATAGTGTGACTTCATCTTTTCAATTTCTTCAATTGTTCGAATAAACAAAGATGTGTCATCTAAATTGATGACTTCATTTATCCATTGAGACAATTTATGTCCTAGCTCATCAAGCCATACTTTTTCATCTTTCAACTGACTTGAACTAACAAAACCTCTAGGAAATATTTCAAACTTCTGGTTAGCATATTCTTTTCTGTACAGGTTGGCCAATCTCTCTAAACCAGCTCTTCCTTCTCCTAACCTAGACATACCTTTAACCAACTCACAAATGGATTTAAAATTGGCATCAGTCTCTGCCTCTTCATAGGATGAGCACATAAGTTCCAAATCTGCTTCCCTTGCCATCCATTTATTTAAAATTGGCTCTAGAGTAGCCTTGTCTTCCTTTAGATCCATCAACATGCTTAAAACTCTTTTCATATATATGTATACAATAGAATCCCCTATTGTGTCAACAAACTTCAAAATTGTACCTCTAACCTTCTCTTCATATTTGCTTGCAAAGATAGCCTGAGCTTGCTTCAATTTTTCTATTTCATCCTGAAGAGTCTTAGATGATTGAAAACCAGATGTTCTAGGAGAAGGGGGAAACTCAATGATTGGGACAATGGATGGAGATGTTGTTGGAGTGGCAACAATTATCAAAGTGGATGACTCACCTTTCTCCTGCGGCCCTTCAATTTGACCTTTTAACTTTGCAATTATTTTATCCTTGTGGGCTAATTCCACCTTACCCTCATTGTATGCTTTTAAAATCACTTCCATCTTCACAAGGATGTCAGCCTTCTCTTTTGCTTCTCTCTCAACTACTTCCATGTTGAACTTTTGGGATTGCAAAGTTGTACTAACAACTTCCACTAGCCATATGTCCTTCACTCTTTTTACAATCATTCCCCCTTAGTAGCTGGACTTTGAGGGACCTTTTCTTTTCCTGTTTTCTTCCCTTTCTAATGACCACATGACCAATGCAATATGATCCTTGCTGAAGGTCATCCTTTCTAAGGGCTTTGTCTCCATTCTGACAGCATCAAGGATTAATGCATCAGCTATATCCCACTCGAGAAGAATTAACACTCTAGCCTTTGCTATCATTTCTCTCCCCTGATCAGGGGTAATGGCTTCAAATTCAGTCATCATTTCTTTCTTAACCTCTTCTTCAACTGCAGATGTATCCTTGTCTAGATACTCCATTTTTCTCTTCTCACATCTTTTCTTGAAGTTTTCTATGTTCGTTCTCCAAACAAACTGCATGAAAGATCCTATTTTGACAAAACTATTATCGGCCAAAAACTCCTCACTGGCCTATTTGATAATAGGGTCCAGTTCTTTGCCTGTAAACTCCCCTACAGTTAGGTGCATTTGGGAACTTCTTGGCTCCTCAGGCATTCCTTCTCGCAACTCCTCATAAGTGTGGGCAATTTCCCCAAGACTTCCTAATTGCAACAGTTGCTCTGTTGCTACGTGTTCTCTCCCACATGAATTGGGATGGAGAATATAAAGCTTCACCTATTTGTATCTCCTTTCCTACTCTTTTCCTCTTGGGCGAATCTTGGATCTCTACCACATCTATTACTAGCCTTTTTCCTTTTGATGAGGAGGGCTCATCTTTTGTCAGCATCAACACATTGTATATTGATCTCTTGTGTATTGCATACTCTCCCAGGGGCACTGCCTTTGCAAATGAAGGCTTAGCTAAAATGAGTTTAACCTTCTCAAGGTCATTTTTCAAAATAATTTCCCTCTTTTCCTTTAAAACCTGCATTAAATCCTCAAAATGGATTATCAAAAATTTGACCTTCTCCTTAAAAGGGGTAAAATTGGCCAGAGGATCATAACTACTGTCAAACTAGTGGATGAAGTCAATGGCCTTCTTGAATGCAATCCACTTTTCTTTTCTCAGTTCATGTTTATCTAAGCTGAATTCATTCCTGATTAAATCTTCAAGAAAGTGGAATTGGTGAGCCTTCCCTCCACATATGACTCTTTTTCTAAACATATCATTGAAAAACCCTTCTGGGTTAGCAACTCTTACTACTGCACTAGACAACCTGAATGGTTGAAGGAACTTGTCAAAATGCACCCATCCTCCCTTGGTAATAACAAATTGGTGAGCCAGGGTTATAGCTGGGAAAATAGATCCCCTGCCTTTGTTTGTCAACTCTACTTCCTGCAGACTTTCTAATTGTCTTAACACCTCTGCAATTCCAATCTTCAAGGGGACCTTGTAAGGGAGCAGATATGGATCTCCTCTGAACCCATAAACTCTAAAAATAGTAGAAACAGGGTATAAATAAATATCACCCCAGTTGTGCATAATTTTGATGTCCTCAGCAAATTCTTTTGGCTGAGGAACTCGAGAAGGGCTTTGGGAATCCTAGGGTTTTTAGAACATATCGGGATCCTAACCCTTGATGCGAAACATTTATCAAATTTTACGTAGCTAGCATCCTCTCTGTCCCAAGATAGGATAGTGCTCCATAATTGAACTGGCATCTCTTCTCCATCCTTCGCTTTTAATAAATCCATCTCCTTGGCAAAGAAGTCTAAACCCTTGAATAAGAACATGTACATAAGGAGGGAATACCATCCAAAAGGCTTGACTAGTTTGGCATTTTTAATTCCTATTAAACCCTCATGAATAGCATCAGTGAGGTAAGGAGCAAAGTCAAATGTTATGGCCAAGGATGGGTTAAGGATCTATTCCAACATAAGCATGTAATGTGTGGGCATGGTTGTTTCTGCATCTTCTCCAAAAATCTGGTAAAGAGACCAGTACATTTCCTTAACCCTCAAACTGAAAAGGTTCAAGGAGAAGGGCTCCATGGTTCTTGGGCCTACCACTATTAAACTTCCTATCTTTACAAAGAACTCCTTCAACAGACCACTTCGAAGATGATTCCTCTGAGTCTCATAAACCTTATCCAATGTCTCAAAATTTATAGGCTCTAAATAATTGGAGACTTCACTGAGTCTGAAAACCTTTCTAAACTCATCATAATTTATTTCAATTAGAACCCCGCCATTCACATTCCTAATTACTTTGGTCATAGGGTCATAATTAGCTGCAATCTGGGTCAAAAGGTCCACATCCATAAAAACCCCAGGCACTATCAATTTTCCTACATCTAGCTCCCACAAACTATTGTTTGGTGCGAGAGAATGCCTTTGACCAAAAGCAATCCAGAAGAGTCCTAACCCTGTCATTCCTATCTGTGCATCCCTTAACCAATTTCCTTTTTCATATAGACCATCACTAACCCTTAGGCGAGGAGATTGGGGAACAAGTTCTTTTATCTTAGCTGCACTATTGGTCGACTGAGTCAATTGCTTGAGCAAGTCATCACAAATGGCTCTTTCTTGGTAATCGACCTTCCCTCTGAATTCTCTCTTTGGATCCATTTCAATGAATATTTCTTTCTTTAATTAATCAACCCTCTATCCCCTTTGGAAACTCAGAAAACCTATCATGCCAAGCAATTGACAATTTTTGAGCAGGATCTTCAAGAAACTTACCTGCGATTTGAGAAAATTTGCCTTGCGCTCTAGTTCTTGTTCAAGAATTTTGAATGCAAAAAGGAAAAACTTGGCCTTATGAGAGGTTTATTGTAGTAACTGGGGACTTGACTAAGGCTAATTAAGAGGCACACTTCAGCAATCAATTTCATAAATTAAAAATTTGGCACCAATGGATAATCAATTGCGTTTAAAAACTATGTTTCCTTTGTCATTGGGTCACGAACCTTAAACTTCACACAACTTCAACATGCGACTCAACGACCGCTGTAGATCTCTTCTGAACTTTTCTGATCTTTACCTTCCCCGAGTAACTTTACCTTAATCGTCGAGCACTAACCACCATCTGCTAACTACTTTCCGCACCGGCCGTTGGTAGTTTGTTGCTGGGTCGTGGGCTTTAAACATTGCATAGCTTCAACCAGTGGGTCAGTGACAACCATTGGATCTTCTCTTAACCACTCAATCTTTATTGTTTGTTGTAACCGCCTACCCTTGAACTTTTATCTTACTGTGACCGCAAATGGTTTGTCGCTGGATCACGTGCTTTAAACATTGCACAACTTCAACCAGTGGGTCAGTGACAACCATAGATCTTCTTCGAACTTGTCTAGCCTTTAATTCCTTTTATTATCAAAGTGGGCCCTTTACCTTATATCACTTATCTCGTGAGCTCCTACCAAGTGTATCCACCTGTCATCCATTGATTTTCTCACAAGTACACCATTTTTCACCTTCTGATAGCCACATGTATTTTGGGTAATTGGATCATTTTCCCTTTTGGCAGAATGACGTCGTAAGCACTTCCACCTGTTATGCCACGTGTTTACCACCTCATCGGTATCCACCTACTAGACTGCCACCTAGACTTGCCACAGCATCAGTCACTGAGTCACGGGCTTTAAACTTTGTACAACTTCAATCAGCGGGTCAGTGACCAGCGTAGATCTCCTCTGAACTTGCGGTCACTTTAACACCCATAGAAACATCCTCAAAAGGTAGGTCCCACCGTCAGTCACTGGGTCGCAGGCTTTAAACTTCGCACAACTTCACCCAGTGGGTCAATGATAACCACAGGATCAATAGGAACTTGCACAATGATTAAGAGACCCGACAAGGAACATAAAAGACTTAGGAAAAGGCGGAAAATTAAGAAAAATCATAACCTGCCTAGGATAAAACCTAAAAAGGGCCCCTCTTCACACGACGAACAAACCCTTCCACTTAAGTGGAAAAAGGTAACAAGGAAAAAGAGCACAGGGCTAACAAGATGGAAAAGGTGAATTAGCAAAAACCCCAAACCCTTGGACAAAAAACCCTTCAGAGGCAGAATGAAGCCATGAAAGCCCAAAATTAAAAGGATTGAAAAGAGAAAAACACCCAGAATTCTAAACAGTGATAACACATTGCAGATGCTATTTTGAGTAGTACATTATCATTGGATTTAATTATGCAATTGTGTAGTCAATGAGACTCCATTTTTGTATTGAGCAGTGAGATCTAGGCAGTTGGCCTTCCTGCATGTGTAGGCCCCTATTGTACAAGTAATATTTATTCATATAAGGCAGTGAGTAAATATTGTGGGTCACAAATCCCACTGAGGTTTTTCCCCTATCGGTTTTCCTCACCAAAAATATTTGTGTTATGGTGTGTATTGATGGTTATACTTTTGTTTCTCTTTATTGCATTATTATTTGTTTACCAGTATATTAATTTGGGTTATAAAGTTGCAAACAAGTTTAAATCTTTCATCTACCGGTTAGACACTGATTCACCCCCCCCCCCTCTCAGTGTCTTTGGGATTGATCAAGTATCTAACATGGTGGTTGAATATCCACACCTGATTCTATAGCCAGTGTTTTAGTTACTTCCTGTGATTAGTAATGATCGGTTGTTGTTCAGTTTCTTTAATAGGTTCAATGTCATTGCCAGTTAGATCAACAGTATCAATAATATCTTCAACTTCATTCACTGAGAATATGACCTATGTGAAACTTGTGTCATCCTTATCCTTGACAGGATAGACAACATCCGGTGTAATAAACTCTCTAGCATCTAGCTCTGGTGGAGCTCCAGTGCCAGTCTGATCAAGTTTATTATCATATCCTTTCAAAAGTGCATTCATCATTTGAATATCTTGAGCTATAAGATGAGTATCATCCTCAACAGGTTGAAACTTTCCATCCAATAACCTCGGTATCCTTGATTTCGAATGAAATTTCCCTTTGAACTTAGCAAGAAATGCTAACAACTCATCTTGAGACAACTCGGGAAAATATTGAATAAAAACTCTTTCAATAATTTATCGATCCTTACCTACAACCATTTTTCATTTATTTTCAAGAACTGAACATAAAGAATAAAAAATGTCCGTTTTAATATCTTGTGGTAACTGATTGTATTGACATAGATGATTGATCACCTCTTTTACCACTTCTTGTTTCTAACCTTCATCAAATGAATCAAAATATTATTTTACATTATCAAACCATTTCCTCCCTAATGTTTTTAAAGTCCTCTAAAAATTACTCATTGGTTTGAATGTTGAAACATTAATAGGAGTACTTTGTTTATAAATGTTTACTACTAGTTTGGATTTCTTACCAGTCACTTTTATCTTCTTTGTCTCTTCTTCAATATTAGTTTCCTCAGATTCATCTTGATACCAATTGATAGACTTATAAAGCACAGAGGGGGGGGGGGGGGGCAAATCAGTGCTAGCAAAAATAATAACACTCTAAAACCAGACCAGTAAAAACAATTAACCAGTTTACTTAAGACTTTGCATGTAATCCAAATTGTTATAGCAACATTTATAGTAAGTAAAACATTCACCATGACACAAGTGTTTATACATGAAAAAACCAACTGGTAAAAACCACAGTGAGATGGGACTCACAAGTTAACTATCTGTAGTAATAGGTAACTGACTGGTTAAGGTCTACAAAGTGCTCTATTGGGAGCGAATCTTGTTAGAGATTCCAAAAGTCTTGTTAGGAGCTATACTTGGTTAAATGTAATACCCTATTATGAGTAACCTCAATAGAGGATTTCAAATCCAAACTAATGGATCACCTCGTTAGAGCTTACCCGGTTAGGGGATTTAGCTGTCGTAGTGATTAGAAAACAATAGGTGGTATGATCTAGAAATAGCACATCTTGCTTGTATAGATCCTTTTCTGCTCACTCAATACTGCATCAACGACATACTCTGCAACTCCTTCAATAAATCGCATCAACTCTAACTCATAACACAACTCATATCTTGCATATCAAAATAACTCATCACAATGCCTTTTTTATAGACATTAGGTTTCATGTCAGCTCAAGAACCTCATCACAATTTCCTAGGTTTAGTGTATATGGACAATCTTTCATAACACATCACAAATCATCACCAAAAAAGTTAGTTAGACATAACTCATCACACAATCTGTGAAATCAGTTTTAACATCGATACCAGTTTAGTGTTAACCACTTCCAACTCATTTATCGATTGTCTCCATGTGCCTCCTTGTCGCTCTCCGCTGCATCTAAAAACTGGTAATAATGGAATTGACCAAAACCAATTGTCTTACCTGTATATACCGGTTGTCTACATATATCGGTTTAGACACCTTCATACTGGTTGGACTTCTCTATACATATGATACCGATTTATAATATGAAGACTTAGGAGTAGTACCGGTTTGACTTAACTAAGATGACCATGACAATATGAACATGTGTGTGTGTGTGTGCCATCAATGAACACACATAAATTCATCCAATACAAAAATAATCATCAAGCCAACATAGTTATCTCATAAAATATAATGAGAGTTATTAGATTGTAATTTAAATTAATGGTAGCAACTTAATATATAGTGTATACTCCTTAACCCAATAATAATTTCCACCTTTATTCCAATGATTTAATATGAGAACTCCTCTTTTTTTTTTTAAAGGATTCACCATGGTGGTTTTAATGCAAATTATTATTATCACGTGAGATTCACCAATATTTTCTACAAACAAATTGTGATTTTAAAAAAATTGCTAATAATTTTGTTTTTTCAAAAAAATGGAGAGATTTGCCAATTCTAAAATTAGTATTTATTTTGAAAAACATGAAAGATTCACCAAAATTTTATATGGTTTTTGGAGATTGGGTTATAAGGTTCTTAAAGTTATCCCTAGCATGGGGACACTCAAAATAAAAATATACTCCAAATTGTCATCATCAACATGTGTAATAATGACTCTTAAGTATTTGACCCTATTACATTTCCAAGCAAATTTCTTACTAGGTGTGCCTAGCAGAGAAACAACATTATACAAATATGGCAACAAATGAAGCCCTCAAAGATGAGCGATAATACCATTTGCTCCATTTTCAATAGTTCCCCCTCTTCAGGATGAACAAAGAAGGATGAAATTTAGAACCCATTGCAAACTTTGATGTTTCTTCAAAATTTCAAAAACAAAACCATCACAAGAATATAGAAACCTCCAAATATGATAAGCAACTGAAAATGAAGCCCTCTGACAAATAGTACCTCTCCAAATATCCAGATGTCCAAGTTATCAAGTAAATGCCAAAAAAATGTAAAAACTCAATAGATAGTACCATGAATTGAATTTGGAAAAAGTGCATGGATAGAATGATAGAGATCCTTAATACCTTTCTAATGCTACAATAATGATGAAATTTAGAGATCATGGCAAAATTTATGAGCTCGAGAGTCCAAATAGATGCATTGACTTCAAGTTGCAAAAACAACTAATAAATAGAAAAATCAAGTGGATTAACCTACACCATTATGGAGTTGGCAGAACCAAATTTCCAATGATATATGGATTATAAAAATATAACTTTGTATGTCAAAGATATGCTCAATAGAAAAAAAATCACCTATTTGGAGCCCAAAAAAAGAGAGGGGGTCAAATTTGTTAGGTCCCGGTGACAACTGAGAGGGGGGGGGGGGGGGGGGTGAATCAATTGTCTAATAAATTCAAACCACAAACAACTTAACCAAACTTAATTCTTAATACTGGTAAACCAAACTTAATGCTGGTAGACAGTTTATCAATTAATTGTAGTACTGGTAAAGATTAATGCATGAAACAGAAAGACAATAACATCCACAACACATAACACCAGTATTTGTACATGGAATCCCTATATGGGGAAAAACCACAATGGAAAACCTTACCCACAATCAGATGATACTACTGCAAATAGTATGTGTATACAATAGGGGGTTTGCACATGCAGAAAGGCCAAGCGCCTAGAGCTCACTGCTCAAACATAAATAGGAGTCACATTGACTACAATTGGAGGGTTAAATCCAATAATGATGTGCTGTTCAAAATAGCATCTTCATATGTTGGATTAAGTACCAGTTCAGTTCTGATGTGTCTTCACAAAACCTTCCTTCTACCTTCAAATGATGTTTGTGTGTATAGCTATGCTTATTCTCGCATATACCTTATTACAATCCTTTTCGCATTCACCTCTCTCTTCTACTTCAATCAAATAAGATCTTACATATATACCGAAGCCTAGGATCAAAATGTATAGGTCGTCTTTACAAAAGTTATTACAATAAAAATAATTTACAAGTGAAACAATAACCGATGCAATATCTGATTCAACATGTCGGCTTAATGCATTTATAACATTAATAAATCATCTCCATAACGTGTCATGCTGATCTAGAATAGATAAGCCTGTCGATGCTTATCATGGACCTATTTGCGGGTAATAGAAAATATGCAAACATGAATATACCAATGAACAAATCTTCAAGACAAAGTGTCCAAACAATGTCTTCGACATAGCCAAGTATTTTCCTTGTCATTCCAAGTGCCGATGAACAATATATCCTGCCGGTGAACAAGATACCGGTGACTATGCATAAGTCACTTGCTTGTCGGTGAACATTTCCAATTCTCCAAGTGCCAGAGTTAATAGGTGTTGACATCAATGACAAAACCATATCAACATATCCAAAATACCAACAGGATTAAGCCCTAGGCTAATTGACCCTTGGTTGTTGATGTGACCAGTTTTCTTTAAAAGGTAAAAATAAAAATCTCTATTATAGTAATAACTCAATTCTCTAATACACAGAGGGATTTACAAGGCCATATCTTTGATACCATGTTGGAATAATCAAGAACCCATGATGAAGTTGTGCATACTTGAAAGGATCAACCAATAAACACGACTTCTATAAGAAAATGTTACAACATGATCTTGCATGAACATGAGATTGAATTGATATGAAAATAATTCAATTTATATGATACAATGTAGAAATGAGCCTTCTTATATAGGCATGGTGATGAGGTAGGAGTACACAAGATGTGGATATGTGTCTTAATCCTATGTGATGAGACAACTACCTTTGATGCAAATATTAAATAATGAGACATAGCCTCACATCTTCTAGAATACCATCGAGGATAACTAACATGATCCTACGAAAAATATTAAATGACAAGTTACATAAAGTAACTTATGTTAACTAAGCCTAAGATTAATGTGTAAATGACATTTAATGACAACTAGTTGTCACATATGCCTAAGTAAACTTAATACGTGAATAATTTCCAACTAAAAACTAACTTTAAGATAAAACCATATTGACACTAACAGGAAGATGTTTGATTTGAATTTCTTCAAGGATTGTAAAAATAAGGTTCATTGTGGAATCTATGAACTATGAGTTTGTCTACAAATGTTTGAGCTAGGAGGGTATCTCCTAGACTCTTCACTACCAAATCTTGGTAGACCGAGGATCTTTGGGCTTGGTCAGATATGATGATGAAATTAATTTGAGATATAGCTTTCACTCTCCCTCCTTTTTATATCTTGCTAAAATTAAGGTTTAGATTACCCAAGTGGGATGATGAAATCTCCAACTAAGCCCCTTAATGGGAAAAGGTAAATAATAATGCTTTTGATCCATTGGCTTGCATGAAGCATAAGAGGACAGCATACACAAGATAGCACACCTTTAGTAAATAATAAAATATAAGAAAATTAAAAGGTTCTTTTGATCTCCAAGATCAAATGAAGCACAAGGAGAGAGAATAAACATCCAATTTAGCTTACACAAATACAACATATAATGTAAATTACCCGTTAGAAACAAAGTATGCACTTATTTTTTAAGAAAAAGATAATATTTCATAAATTCTTGCACTAGATGATGCTAGTAGTTTACAATTTATTATTCTTCTTCCATCAATATTCAAGCTACACAAATTGTGTTAGTTCCCAAAACCACAACAAGGTCATCCAAAAATACAACTTTTAATTTAGATTGAAAAGGAATCAAAATAAGGACAATATATACAATAGTATACATCAACAATATAGTAAAATGGATTGAAATTGATATTGTAACTATCAAAAGCATTGAGATGTCTATCAAATGTGTCATGAATCAAATCAGAAGCAACATTGTACACCTAAGTCAAAAACACCTACAATCAAAAAATAAAAACCTACAAAACTTGTTAGCTCATTAAAAGTGCCACAAAATTCACCATATGTGCTAAATAGATGTCTCATTCTATAAATAAGATCATGAAAATCTAGGTCCGATGAAAAATGCCACTTCTTTCATCTGAAGCACCATTCTAACATCAATAGCATAATTCTAGCCTTCAACATCATTGCTCTATTTAGAACCTACTAAAAAGAAAAAAATAGGTATGTGTGCATCATTTCTCAAGTCATATGTGTCATATGTCAAATCAAAAGTATCTAACTGTTGGCAAGAGACACTATATAGGTGAATATTGATTAAGGGTTGTCATTGATAGAAACTTAGTCAATAAATTCTATCCGGTGTATGCAGATTTGAGTTACTGGAAGACTTAAGGAGTTTTAATTATTCATTAGGCATAAGTCTGGAGGGTGACACATAGTGTGTAGATTCATTGAGTATAACTCATTTCTGGTTGTATAGTTTGGTTGGGGTATTAGAGATGGATGATTGGATGTTCAAGGTAGATTACATTGTATTCTTGACCTCCGATGTTGATTCATGAGCGAGATTAAAGGTTTGGTATTTGATTATTCCAGAAGAATAGAGTTATCTTTGGGTTTGATGGTGTAACATGTGATCCAAAATATGTGGGATGATTTTGGTGGTTGTTGTCAAGTTCAAGATGATTGTGCTGACATGTATGAATCTTGTTTCCATACTTTTTAGGTTGGCATATGCATTTGTGGATAGATTGAGCCAACAAGTCACTACAAGTTTCATATTTTGTAGTTTTGTGAAGCCGACTTGGTTGAGATCTATTTTGTTGGTGCAGATATATATTGATAACATAGATGATCATTTTGATGGATATACATGTGTGTGTAATGTGCAAATGTGGATGTGTGGTATGTGAATGAACATCAGAATGCAGAATTCGTGCTTTGGTAGATGGCTATGTAGTAAACCAGGGCAGAAAGACGGGGTAGTATTTGACAGTCAGATTGTGCTTAACCAGAACTGATCTTTGGCATTTGTAGATTCTATATTTCAGTTCAGACATTGTTATTACTCTTGTATTTCATTTGTAGGATAGTGAATCCTTTGGGGTTGTTTCCCTCTTATGTAATTGAGTAGTGAGCTCTAGGCAGTGTGCTTGAATGCAAGTGCATTTCATTTTGTAATATTATCATACTCTTGACCAAAATATAATAATATTGTGGGTACTCAATCCCACCGTGGTTTTTCCTTTTCCGGGTTTCCAAGTAAAAATTCCAGTGTTATGGTTGATTAGTTTATGTTTCTGCACTTTTCTTTCGTTTATTTTTATCTGATGGTTGAAGAATCAATTTAATAAGCTTGTTAACTACAGAAAACTGATTCACCCCCCCCCCCCCCAATCCCTCTTTGTGTTCATTGATTCCAACAATTGGTATCAAAGCTTAGTTCCTCTGAGGAAGTCTAACAACTTGAGGAAGATCCAGAAGATTGAATCAATGGACTTTGGTTTGTAGAGACAACTCAGTGTGGCACTTGAAGATCTCGATGCAACAATAAAAGAAGTTCCCTAAAAAGAAACTTGAGTGCAGTTGAAGAATTCAATGAGACATTAAAAGAACAAGTGAGCATTTCTAGAGAAAAGAGAAAGGAGTTGATGGACAAACTCAAGGAGAAAGACGAGCAAAGCATAGAGAATCAAGACAAGATAGATGAATGTGAGAAGTTGGCTAGAGACAGTGCATTGTTGAATAATGAGATACAATCCATTGTAATGAAGCTGACAAAGGAGATTGAAGACTGGAACAAGAATGAAGAAACCCTGATTTAGACACTGAAGGAGATAATTGATGAAAGATGTAGATTGAACCATGAGAATGATCAATTAAAGCTTGAATTGGTGCAAACAAAGAATGATGGACAAGAACTTGAAAGGCTTATCATAGTTCTAAGAGATGAAATTTCTACTGCTAATGAGTACAAGGAGAAATTCAAAGCTAGCTCAACAAGGCTTGATGAGATGATAGAAAGTCGGAGAAGTGGAAAAGACATGCGAGCACTTGGATATGAAAAGGGAGAATCCTCTGGTTCTAGACAAAGCAATCATGAACAAAAGAACAAGAGACCTCCAGTAAGACAACCTAATGCTTATAAATTCAATGGTAAATGCTTTGTATGCAATAGATTTGGCCATATGGCAAGACAATGTAGAAATAGGATGATGAATAATGGTCCTACCTTTACAAGTCAATGTTTCAAATGCAAGAACTTTGGTCATAAGTCAAATATGTGCAAAATGATGAATAATTTTTAGAATAAGAGATGTTATGCCTATGGAATATTTGGACATGTCTCTAACCAAAGCAGGATGAGACCAAATCAGATGAACTTCGGGCCTATACAAAGGAATGTTGTATGCCATGCATGCAACAAATCCAGTCACATAGCAAATTTTGCAAAAGTAAGAAGATGAGCGCAATGGTCTGGTGAACAATAACAAATCAGATGAAAAGGGAAAAGATAAGGTGGCAGGGATTAGAGATTACCATAAGAAGAGGTGGGATTCAAATGTGCAGAATGACTCCACACCTGAATCTAGTGTTGGAACCTCATCTGGTAACTAAGGCACTTTGGCCTTAGGTGGAAGGTCATCATGCAAATCCTTAGAACCCCCTCTCGGAGACCTGTAACTAGTTGTGGAAGGTTGTAGAAGATCAAGATTAGTTATGCAACTGATATCCAAAAGAATTCATGGCAATTTGAGATTTCGGTGAATAAATTCATGAAAAATAAGGTATCCAGAAAGCTTTTAGGGTTATGCATTTATTGCAAATAAAACTTAGGTTTTTGAAGGATAAAAGGGAATACTATTATCTATTTTTCATAATTAGAACGAAGAGAGAGAGGTAGAAGCAGAAGCCCCAAAGGGAATATGTTGCAACCACTTCACATGAGGAAACTGAATCTGGTGAGGCAGTGCACGAGGTGAAGAAGACTGCTACCTATGCTAGGGTATTAAGAAAGCCCCCATCCAGTGAAGCTCAACTTGCCAAGAAGCCTAAAACACAAAGTGAGCCATCTGGTAGACCAAAATCAAGCCAGAAGCAAAAATTAAAACTTGATGAAGCTCTAAAATCCAATAAGTTTGAAGGTACCTATATTGTTGTGCCCCCAAAATCATTGAATGAGATAATTGATGAAGTTTTAAAGGAAGGAAATCTCAAGAATATCCCTATATATTATGAAAATTGTGATGATAAAGATCAAAGAGAAATTGAGGAAGTTGTTGTACAGTACAAGAATGTATACAATAAAGCTCTATTAGAACTATCATCTATGAATCCAAAGGAATTATATGACATTTTGGATGCTAGGAGATACACAGCTAGCCAAGAGGATGAGAAAATAAAAGAATATGTATTGGTTAACTAGTGTTTTGTCATTTCTAAAGAGGAAGGTGATAGACTGCTTAAGTTAGCAAAAGACAGATTCCAGAGTAAAAGGAGAGTCAACAAGATTATGCTTGGTAAAATGGATGAATTTGTTAAAGAAACTGAAGCAATTTTGAAAGAATTTTTAATAGAGCAAAGATATGAGGTTAATTAGGCTAAGGATGTCACCCAACTGGATGAGAAAACACATGAAGAAACTTCCATTCTGGAAGTACTGACAGAAGTTCCCAGTGGGCAGAGGGATCAATCATCTGTGTAGATTGATCTAGTTGAGAAAGTAGTTGCAGATGATACCATTGATAACTAGGCAGTTGGAGACTCTGGTAAAGTTGTACAAGATCCTTCAGTATTAGAAATTCATTATGAGCATGTAGCTAAGGAGTTTGGAGATGCTAGTGTGGAGAAGGAGAAAGGAGCAGAGAAGGTTGATGAGGCTCTGATAACAATGGCAAGAGTCACTATATCCGATAAGGGGAAGCAAATTGCTATAGATGAAGATGACTTCTCTCATGGGCCGATTGATTTAAGCTCTCTATCTCCCATCCAAGCACTAAATTTAGCTACCCTTGCCCAAGCTAAGGCAAGTGAGGACTTTCTCAAGTCCCACTAAGAAAACAAGGAACCGATAACTCTTGCTACTGATATTTTAGAGAAGATTTTGCCTATATTCAAGCAGGATACAGCTGATATATCCTCTGGTAAGCTAAGGGATATGCTACATACAATTGATTCTCATTTTGTGTCCTTGGAGAAAGCGATAGATATAACGGTTTTGAATAGATTTAATGCAATGAGATTGCAATCCTTTTTTAAAACGGTTGAGGATGATAGGGTTGTTTTGCATGAAGAGTATTGAGGATGCTTTAGATGAAGGTGGTAAGATATATAAGTCATGTCTTATTTTGCCAAAATTTGCTTTAGACATTGACAAGAAGATTAAGGAATATGAAGGGTAGTTACCTGCAATTTCACAATCTTTTGCCCCTCATTTAGATTTTGCCAGTAGTCTTGAAGCTCAAATTATGGATCTAACTGACAAAATCAAAAGCTTGCATTAAGAAAGGGACCGAATTATAAGCAGAGTAGGTGATTTGAGGAGTCTTATCATTCCCTGGTTAGATACTTTACTCGGTAGCCAACAGGATGCAGTGAGTGCTCTGGGTAAGGTTGTACTCTCAGATCTCAAAGGTGTAGCTATACATGCCTACATATTCAACACTTTGATAGATGTTTTGGATTGTCTTCTAAGAGGATGGAATGAGTATTTGAAGTCCCTAAAGACAATTTATGCAAACATTTTCAAATTTCTATAAGTTATTTTATATATCTTTCATAGGTTTTGGAAGATTCCTAACTTTGGCATTGATGTCAAAGGGGGAGAGAGTGAGGTGAAAAATAATGCATATTATTAGGGGGAGCTATTTGTATGGATATTGCCACATTTTTTGGAATTTTGCAGTTTTGAGTTCTTGAGTTCATTTTTCATAGTTGCCATCAATGCCAAAGGGAGAGATTGTTGGCAAGAGACATTGTACCAATGAAGAAATTGATGCATGGAGATTGGTTAAGGGTTGTCATTGATGGCAATCCAGTCAATAAATCCTATCTAGTGTATGTAGATTTGAGTTACCAGAAGACTTAAGGAGTTTTGGTTATTCATTAGGCATAAGTCTGGAATGGTGGAACATAGTGTGCAGATGCATTGAGTATAACTCATTTCCAGTTGTATATTTTTGGTTGTGGTATTAGAGATAGATGATTGGATGTTTGAGGTAGCTTACTTTATATTCTTGACCTCCGGTGTTGATTCATGAGCGAGATTAAAGGTTCCATATCCAGTGATTTTGGAAGAATAGAGTTATCTTTGGGTTTGCTGGTGTAACGTGTGATCTGGAATATGTGGAATAATTTTGGTGGTTGTTTTCAAGTTCGAGATGATTGTGTCAATGTGTATGAATCTTTTTTCCATATTGTTTAGGTTAGCATATGCATTTGTGGATAGATTGAGCCGACAAGTCACTACACATTTCATATTTTGTAGTTTTGTGAAGCTGACTTGGTTGAGATCTATTTTGTTGGTGCGGATATATAATACCGATTCAAATGATCATTTTGATGGATATACATGTGTGTGTAATGTGTGAATGTGGATGTGTGGTATGGGAATGAGCATCAGAATGCATAATTGATGCTCCGATAGATGATTGTGCAACAGAACAGGGCAAAAAGGCAAAGTAGCATTTGACAATCAGATTGTGCTTAACCGGAACTGATCTTTGGCATTTGTAGATGCTATATTCTAGTTCAGACATTGTAATTACTCTTGTATTTCAGTTTTAGGACAATCAATCCTCCGGGGTTGTTGCCCTCTTATGTAATTGAGCAGGTAAGCTCTAGGCAGTGTGCCTGAATGCAAGTGCATTCCATTTTGCAATATTATCATACTCCTAATCAAAGTATAATAATATTGTGGGTAGTAAATCCCACTGTGGCTTTTCCCTTTCCAGGTTTCCACGTAAAAATTCTGGTGTTATGGATTTTTGGTTGATTAGTCTATGTTTCTGCACTTTTCTTTCATTTATTTTTATCTGGTCGTTGAAGAATCAATTTAATAAGCTTGTTAACTGTAGAACACTAATTCACCCCCCTCTCAATGTTCATTGATTCCAACACTAACGTCAAATCAAAAGCTTTTTCTCTATACTTGTACCTTTCAAAAACATATAAACCTAAAATACATATGTTAAATCAGAAACATGGGTAATACCAGAAGTATCCAACTGTTAATGACTAAATGTGAAGCTATAAAATAAAGAAATTACAATCAAAGTACCAAATCTCACACTCAAAATCCACATAATAAAGCATGAAATTTGCAAATTCAATGAAATAGTAAAACAACAACCAATGTTACATTTGCTTAACCTTATAACTCTATTGTTCTTGAATATGCTTCAATAATTTGATATGTTGGTTTCTTAATTTATCAACATGGCAATAGCATTCTCTAGATTTGAAATTGATGACTAATACTTGATGAATGCTTTATGATTAATAATTTCTAAGAGAGACCCTTAGTGATGAGAGATGGGTTGATTTAGAGATTTGATCTAATATTAATCAATGATGGAGATTGATTAGAAGAATCGATGGATTGGAATGATTAAGAGGATGAGAGGGATAAATTTAGGTGTTAACTAAGTGCAAGAATTAGTTAACTGGTTGCATAGATGAGTGAATTGGATTTGATTGATGAGTGGATTAAGTGACTATGAGTGAGCTAATGAGATAGAGGTGCATGATGGATTATTAATAAAGTTAAATTTATTTTATTCGTGTGCATTATTAGACAATAAATAAAATGTTGATTTTATTTATTTTTAGAGGAAATAATATAGAAAAAAATAATCAAATAAATTTTAATTTTACCTAATTGTAGAGGAAATTTTAGCTAATTAAATAATTAAAAGTATTTAATTATAGTGAACTAGAAGATATTGATGAAATCAATTAAGTAATTAAAAAATATTTAAATAATGCAGATAAAAATAATAAATTGATGAATAATATTAATTAAATAACTTAGGGATTATCTAATTAAGTTATTAAGCATTAAGTGACAAGGCTATAAGGTGATGTCATATGTGCACTAGGTGATAGGATGATTAAATGAATTGGATGAAAACATGACCTAGGTGATGGTGAGATGAATAAGGTGTAAGTGAAATGGACATTTTTAGGTGTTTACAATTTCATTTTTAAATATAACAATAGCAATATAGACTTCGAAGAGTAAACAACTCTTAATGTTAGCAAGTTAATTGATCCTCTAGTTCATTGATACCAAGCCCACAAAGTGTAGGAGGAAGTAGGCAACCCTATCTAACACCTTTGTACTTTAAACATCGTTTGTCTCAATAGTAGTTGTTCTTACTTAGAAACCAAAAACACATAAAAATTCATCATTGAAGAAACCTGTAGATTGAAAGAAAGAAAAAGGTGCAGAATCACTGTCAACACTAATCTTTGAGGGAAGATGAACAAAAAATAAAAGATCTTTGCAATTGTAAAAATAATCCACAATAGAAATTATATCATAATGTAAGCTTTATTTTGGGGAAAACTCTTTTAGGTTAAAAACCCCACACACCAAAATCATATCCAATTGTATTATTCAACAACAATGGTTACAATATAATATAAAGGGTATACCTTTACAAGAATATTTCCAACAAATAAACTAGAGTAGTTATACCAACATAATAGTAGTTATAAAATCAATCAAACAACTCATACAATACTCCATCTCCAAGCACCATTATTGATAATCATCAACACCAATTGACCCTTTCATAATTTTATGCTCATCCATATTAGTAATCAAAACAAAAATGCATATCCAATTAGGAGGAGTATAATTTGTCTTGTTGTTGTCTATGTGGAATCGACCTCTGCAAGAGCTAAGGTGGAAGCTCTACTTTCTCTTCTAAAATATGTGTTATTTTTACAATGCTCTTCATTTAATCCTTTTATCAAACATGTAATTTTGAATACCATTAGAATTTTTTGCCAAACAAGTTGCATGCAAACTATCCTATGAGATTCTACATTACTATTGCTAAAGATCATCTTTGTTGCTTTACCTAAACAAATTAACCATGAGTTTTGCCCTACTCTTGCTTGTTGATGTTTACTAAGATCTTGTAATTTTAGCATGAAACAAAATAAAATTTTAAATACTATTCAAAGATTCAGAGAAGGAAGCCCAATAAATCTATACAATAGAAATAGTGCATGAAACAATAAAATAATAAATACAAAATCAAGACTAAACACGATATTTTTATTTGAAACAGTAACATAATAAATAGAAACCAAAGATTATATACACTATTTTTATTTGAAGTAATATCAGAATAAATAGAAAATGAAAATCATATACAATATTTACATTTGAAACAATAACATAATATATAGAAAACAAAGATTAATACATTTTTTTTTACTGAAAAATTAAGTAGAATGATTTTTTTCTCTATAACATAAAGTCCAACCATTCTCCAACATAATAGTGACTCTCTTATTTCACTATTAAGTGTATATGAATACTTATATGGAAAACAAATTAACACATTGCATGAGTCATACAAAAGATAGACAAAAAATTTAAGAAAAAAAATGTAAAATATCATTCAAAAATTATGTGTTTGTGTGTATGTGTGTACATACATATGTATGTATATATGTATACATACATACATATGTATGTGTATATATGTGTGTACACACACACACACATTTATGTGCATGCATGTATGCATATATGTATGTATGTTGGAAAGCAATTTTCTCAATACTAAATGAAATCACCCCTCAACTATCATGAAGGTTGTTGTCATCTTGTATGTTGTGGAGAGAAGTTGTGCCCTTAACTTGTAAAAGATAATCTATGAATCTAATACACAAGTGGTGGTGAATATGTTAAAGAAGCAGGATAAAACTAATTGGCCTTTATCTGTGGTTATTAGACAGATTCTAAGGTTGAGTTAGTTTTTTGAATCTATAATATTTTTTCACTTTCCTAGGGAATGGAATAGAGTAGTAGATTGCTTGGTCAAATGGGCTTTTGAACATATGTGGAATGGGATTGGAATGTTGTCGATAGAAGTGATTTGTCTTTAGAATTATGTCATATATTTAAGCAATTAGTTGTGAAGGATAAGACTGTCTAGTTGTTTGTTCTTTGTGGACCTATTGACCTTTCTTGCTTTGTATCTCTTTAATATTTAATAAATTTTTACCTTTTAAAAAAACATGTTGACTTTCCTACACAAGCAAGCTGCTAAATTGCCAATAACTAATGTTAACAGCTGTCTAAATGCTGGCCATTCTTCACCCATCTGCACGACGGATCACCATCAAATTGCAATGAAAATCTGCTTCACCAATCACAAGAAAAGAAAGAAAAGCAACATGCACTTCGCCGATGGTTCATGGTGGAGAGCCATTGGAAAAAAAATATAGTTTTTGTGGAATTTGGTTGTACTTGAAGCAAAACAGCAAGGCCATAGCAAACACACAAGTTGTATGGTTAAACGCTTCACTTATTTGCCCACATCCTGTAATCATTAAAAATTCAAAAACCCATCAGTGTTGTAGTTGTCACCACCTAGCATACATGATGTGGTATAAGCAGAGATTTGGAACATGTAATGGAGCTCCATTACAAAGCCGAATTCATGTTCTCTTTGAAATGTTGCAGTACAAATGTGGAAGCTATGGTAGACACATCAATCATTTGAAAAATGTTTCAACACAATTTTGTTGCATGATCTGTAATCATATATGGTCATACACAAAATTCAAATTGGGTTTACTAAGAATTCCATGGAGATTCTTGAACAATTGACAGCTGTAAAGCAAACTCATCACCCATTGCAAACATCCTGCCAGTCTGTGAAACAACTGGAGCTTTAAAACATGGGATGATCTATTAAAACAGATCGAAGGAACAAATATCTGGAATGTTGCTTTCTTGACTACCATCTTAGACTTATGCATGGCTACAACTGTGAGCTTTTAAAACAGGGTATGTAAATCCATTAGGAGAAAATATGGCTATTTGGTTTTAAAATCTTGTAGTGCAAATGTGGAAGGTAGAGCAAGAACATGAATCATTTGGCCAAATTGCTCAGCAAATATTTGATCTTATGGAATGCAATCATTGTTGAACATGCACAGAATAACTTGGTTGAAAAAAAACCAAAAGTATTTTGCAAGCCAACTGTAAATCCAAATTCATCACTGTTTTCCAACATCCTCCAATTAATGGAAATTAATTAGCTTTGGAAGAGGGTGCGGAAATCCATTGGAAAATAAAAGCAAAAAAAATTGCTACATGTAGTTGTGCCTGTCCCTATCCAGCTGTATGTGGAACATGCTTGGAACTACAACAGGGGTATGCAATTTGCAAAATGTGGAAGCAACAGTAACCCCTCAACCAACCTATTCACATGGACTAATTATTGCTGGCCCTCTGGGTATAAGAAAAATGGGTTTTTTCAACAATTTTATCAAGAGAAATTGACAGTTGTAAAGGCGGGCTTTTTTTCCTTTTGAGAAACAGTTATTCAGTTTTAAGATGTATTGTGGTTAGATGTTACATAACTGAAGTTTTGATTTTTCATTTATGAGAATTGTTTGCAGCTTGTTCATTGTACTACCGGCTCAAATAAATAATAACAGTCTTCATTAATGAGAAGTCAAAATTTGTTGAGTGTAATTAGTGTTCAGATGTTGATATGTTTCTTTGATTGCGTCATTAGCCAAAATTCAAACCTTCAGAGATATGAGAGATTAGATTATGTTCCAAATGACACTGACAAAATATGTACTTTTCAATCTTTAACTCTCATACAAAAAATATCAACATAAACTTATACTTTCATATAAAAAAAAATGAACTGTAAAAAAAAAAAGAAAAAAAAAAAAAATTATAGTTTTATAAAATCTTGTAGTACATATATGCTAACTGTAAAACCTACAACAGGTACAAGAATCGTTTGAAAAAAAGGCCTCAACAGAATTTAGTGATATGTATCATTAAAAGAGTGAAAGAAAAGAAGCGCAAGTGACAGGAGTAAAGTCAGATCTATCCATCTGTCATTTACATGCATGTGCACCGAATTTGAAAGCAAAAGATATTTTAAAGCTGTCAGGAGCACAAATCACTGTGCCATGAGGCCATACAATTATTCCAAAAACAAGCAAATACAAAGGAATTGAACCATATGAGACAAAACAAGATTATTTTTCTTAAGATAAGATAAGAGAGCTCAAATGCTTCATTTTTAAATCTCAAATAAGAAGGCCTCAAACTTTAAAAGCCAATGGTAAGAAAAATTAATCATATATGCAATAAACATAATCATAATGTGCCACTACAACCACCTCTATAAAGTTGAAAGTCAGTGATAAGAAAAACATTAATCATATATCCAATAAACATCTAAATCAGATATTTTTATCATGATAAATATAACAATATGTATATCAAGCTAATCATAATGTGCTTTTAATGATTGTTAGTAAAAATAAGATAGTAATATCAATTGATCATTACTATTAAACTCTTCAAGAGTTCCATAATTCTTTTAGAAAAATTCACTTTCCATCATTGATTACTGTTTGAATAGAAAAATTATTTCTATTGAATGAGAAATGGAGGGAGACAATGAAGATGAAATATTTGTTTGAGAAGATAATTCTTGACAATAAGGACTGTTTAGGTAAATTAAGATCTTTTTAACTCTTTGAAGGGTTGTTCAAATTATCTAAAGACAATAATGACCTTTGTCTTGTCAATACACTTTAAAACAATTAGACCAACATTCTTTTATTTTGACATATCATTGATAGACAAACATTTTGTCTCGTTGCTTTAGTCATTTCTATGGTTCTCAAATGGAATACAACCTTCGTCTTTTTTCTAAGAAGGTACGTCAATAGTAGGTTTAGGAGTGTGCTTGATTCTCTATGTTCAAAGGATTGCCACCTGTAACTAGTATCCAACAACTTAACATAAGTGACTATTTGAGTATGACACATTTGTCCAATTCAAATGTCAATAGAATCTTTGAAGTTTTGCAAAGGACTGACCTCAACATAATTCTGCTTTTGAAAATGAGTGCTAAATAACTTATCCAACTCAACAAAAATAAAATTGATTAAAGAGATAATAATATAGTCTTAAAAATGGGAACACGCAAAAGGTAAGCAAAAATCTAGATTTAAACTAAGACCTAGAGAGTTTGTCTTCAAAGGTCTTCAGTCTGCATAGTAAAGAACAACAAAGAGCTACAAACATACCATAGACTCTGTTTCAGAATGACATCTATCTATATGATTGGATTTAACAAAGTGAAAGCATCAAAAGAAAAAAAATCTGCCGTAATACTTTGAATGACATCTAAATGGGTGCCATGAGGGGGTCAACCTACCCATGTAGAATGTTTTCAAAGAGGATATGTCCAACAAAACATTCAATAGAAGTAAAGCTTTCAAACCACATAAAAAACTACCTAATTCAAAAATAGACAAAAACAACATCCACTAGAACATCTAAATACTTTATTAATCACCTTGAAAACAACATTTAAAACCTCTTTGAAAATAATACCATTTCCAAATACATCCAAACTAACAATCCTGACATCAACCATTAAATTACTATGAACAAAAACATTTATATAAAAAAACAAAATACCAAAAAAAACAAAAAAAATCCTTAAAAATAAATAAATTTAAAAACTAAAAATTCCTAATTAAACAAAAGAAAGCTCAAACAATCTGACAAATCAATAACTGACAAAATTAAATAGAAAAGAACAGAACCAAACTCAATAACCTCACATCTATTTTTCCGGAGTGTTCTTTCAAAATGAATATATCTGGGGACCAGTTTGAAATCCCGTATAACGCTCTACCCTAAAATTAATATTTGGATTGTCTCATATGTTAAATTATCCACTTATTTACATCTCTAAGATACTTGAAGCTATCAATATTGGAATGCATAAATATTAATAATAGCAGGTTAATCATGGTATTTTTAATTTCATCGCTTTGGAGATCATCAAACTTGACATCTAAGCTTGTTTACTTTTGAGCTAAGTTATACAAATCCGTGCAGATTTAGTTGAAATCCACCTCAGTTCAGATTTTTTTTTTGGACTGGATAGATTTGTCTGGTCTAGTCTAAATTTTTCAATAGAAAAATATTTTCAAATCTTTTTGATGATTCCGAAAATTGAATTTTTGGTACCTTGTAAATATACCATCTTCAATGAAATATTGAGAATAAGTTGAATCTCTCTTTATTAATAAGCTTTTAGTTCAATAAAACTTATTGGCACAAGGAAAGAATTGTCACAAGTTCTAGTGGCAATCTTAGTAGATAAAACCTTTGTTTCCAAAGTTTTCTAGCAACATTTGCTATGCTATGTCCAAGAATTATCTTTCAACTTCACTTATCAATGAGTCAATTTATCAAATTTATCTACTATAATATTAATTTTACATTGAAAACAATATAAAATAGCAAAGAAATTGATTAATGCAAGTAATGGGTTGAAGCTATGTTCTATGAAATTATTAGGAAGCTTTTATATTTATAGACTATGAAAGTGAAATATAAGGTACAGAAGTGCAAGAGATACAAAAGAAGAGGTTGTCTATCTAGAAAAAAATGTTATTGGTAGCATTGTAATACAATTAAGAACACCCCCTCCTCCCCCCTCCCTATCTCTTTCAAAATCAAATTTAATTTCTTGAATTTTTTTGGTAAGTGTTTTGATTGCAATTATGAACTAGTAAATTGTGCATACCAATAATAAATGGTTGAAATTAGGAAGCTGCTATCCATGAGAGTGCCTTGGCAAAAGACGAGAATTCAACTTTGTTGATCAATGTTGGATGACTTACTTCATCTAGGACTCAGATATGGTGGATTGTGACATGAGCAAGGTTGGTTCTAACTTAAAGAAATAATGAACTTGTGCTCATAGACAAAGGTATAGCTTTAGTTTCTAGATATGGGAACAGGTCAACAATACCACTCAACAAACCTAATAGCTGATTGCACCTATATATATTCCCAACATTTTTGAAACCTGCGCTTAGACAATTCTTAATAGAATCAAGGGTATATTTTAGTTGCTGGATAGACAATTTTTATGAGAATGTGTAGGAATCTCCACATAGGGATGTAGCTTCATCTTCTAATTTTCACAACTATATTTTTTGTAGAGTAAAAAGATATTATAATAATGAATCTACATTTATTTTACAACTTGTCACATCTCTAGGTCCATCTATTATAGATAGATGCATCGATCAATTCACTAAAGGTTCAAGTTGTAAAATAATGTAGTTCCTAATCCAAATTTGAAGCAAACATGGTAGAATTTAAAATGGTTAACCATATCATAATAATATGTAGATTGTGATGTCATGGTGATGACGCATGTCTATCAAGTATTAAGTCTATATTATTTTTATGTGAATGCCATGTCTAGGTTTTAGGTTCAACTAAACTATATCCATGCCTATGGATTGATGTAAATGTTAACAATAATCATGGATGGTTCCTAGGCATAGGAAGTCCAATCATTCAATTCACCCCATATCCAAAGGTCAAATATAATAGGGATGATCATTAAGTTTAGTTATCTAAATGATGTTATTTAAAATTTAATTTATGCATTCATATTTTATCATGAATCATGTTAAAATTGATTTTGGATGAACCACCCAATAAAAACATTAAAATAAATATATTATTCATAATATTGAAGTCATAAATTAATAATGGTTGAAATTATGACATTCAAAATATAACATTTTGTAATTAAGGATGGGTAGCATGGAAAAGAATATAGTAGGTTGTCAAAGGAGATAGTATCTATATAACTCCATTGAAGATGGAATAGAGTCCATTTAATGCAATTATACTAGAAGTTTTAGGAGGTGACTCGTCTAGTAGCCAAGTGATAGGAAGAAGAGAGAGAATATGAGGTAAATATGAGGAGGAGTAAAAGGGGATATGAGATGATAAATTTGTGACCTTTCTAGGTGTTTTGGAGGAGTCTTCAAGGGCACTTTTGGATATTCTAATAAAATCTAAAAGAGTGTGGCCCTAGGGAAGAGGTGCCAAGAGAGAATCTTGTTAAATCTATCTATCATGAGAGAAAAGAAGACCGTGTAGTAGAGGAAGCAAGCAAGAAGATTCCTATTGATTCATTTAGTTTCTTCTTTGGAATAGAGAATGTAAAAGAAAAGTTTTAAATGAGGTTATAGTAGTGTATGTTATGATATTTCATGTAAATAATTTTAAAAATTATAGAATAGTAGACCACTTCAAGGGGGTGACCTCCAATAATTAGATGATAATGTGTGAATTCAATATTTGATGATATGATTATTTGGGAGAAGCATCTCCACCTTTTTTTATAATCTCAACTAGGTGATGAGATATCACTTCATCCTAATTAAGGGTACTCAAAGTACTAAAACTAATGTTAAGGGTAAGCATGCCACAAGTGCTTAACTTGTTATACTTAGGATAATAATATACACTTACGAATATATGATTCTCAAATCGTAGTAATATATAGAGTATTAGGAACCCAACATGCCCCTCCCCTTAAAAAAAAGAATTATCCTCAATACTCAACAATTCTAGATGTTTTAGTATAAATTGTTAATCTTTGAATGGCATATTCTTCAACTTGATTATGAACTCATAAATAGCTCTATTTCACATTTGTTTCATTCTTCTCAATAATTTCCTTAGGTTCATCTAACTCTAGCAATTCTAGCTAATTTGGAATATTGTTTTCTATTACTTCCTTTAAATGAGACATGGAAGGTGGAATGAATTTGGAAGAGGGTGTATGTTCTAACTTATAAGATACACTTCCTATTCGATGGATAGACTTATAAGGACCATAAAATTTAGGTGTAGGATTCATTTTATTTATAATGTGTAGTGTCATAAATTGTATACCCTTCACAATTTCACACTTAAGCACTTATCTTGGTAGTTGTGCCTAAACCTATTTGAATGTGCTTGTCTCAAGACTAGATCTATAATATGGATTACGTCGACTAGTGTCTATCCCTTTGTGTATCCAAAAATAGATAGACACTATAAATTAAAATATTTGAAAGTCTCTCTTGAATAGATGTTCGTGAAAAGATGTAACACACATATAAATGTGACTCCCTTTCTCATTTTGAAACCCGTATTCAATCTATTCAATCTATTCAATCTAACAATCAATTTTAATGATTAAAAAAGAAATCCAATTTAATTGTTGAAAAATAATAGGCCTATCAAGTAGAGAAATTTTAAGATTAACATAAATCATCTAAAGAATCTCTTATTGTTGTTATTGTCATGTTGCATCAATGCTTGTAGGACTTCGTGAGAGAAAACCTAAATCACCTTACATGTGATTTAAGCAATGGTTTTATGTGTGAGGTAATCATTGTGGTTTATTTCATTTTTTTTCCTCTACTTTTAAGGGAGCATGTGATGGTTTATCATTCATCATTGTTGTTGTGGATATGGGAACACCAACACAAAGTTTGACATAGGAAAGCCCATATATAACAAAAAGATTTTTCCCCTCTTTTCATTTGTATAGGTTCAAATATAAATACTGATGATGATTTTAATTTATAGGTGGAGAAAGAAAACATTGATGAACAATCCTAGATTTTGAACAATGGAAAACCCTCAAACACTAGTTCTACGTGCTAGTGTTCTCCTAGTTTTGTTCCATATTTTGAGGATAGAAACCTAGTGACCTCCTGATGTGACTTCTAACACTACCTTTTACATCCACCTACTCAAGGATCCTAATTCCAAACACCTCTTTCTGGTACAAGTTTCTCTTTGTTTCTATCATGGGTTCCTCTATATGTTCCTTTTTCAGTTTTGTCATTTTATTGTGCATTATTATTATGAGTTTCCTTCATTTTATTGATCTTGTTTATAACCACTTTCTTTGTGCCAGTTTACCACACACCTTCAATCAATCCCTAATCATATTAACATAATCAAATAGATTAGGTGTGGATCCAGGGTAGTTTGACTCTCCCTTGAGGACTAAATTCAAAACCATTCATACCTATTCCAATGATTTCTGGTGAAAAGGTGATTGATTCTAGGTTGGTGTACATGTTAGCCTAGGACCACTTTTCCTATATTTTCTTTTGGTGAACCCAATATATCTTTCACTTGCATATCTTCTTATTTTTATAGCATAAATTTTGATTTATATTATTGTAATTAATTAATTAGTTAATTATGTGCATGCTTTTTTTGATTATCTTAAGTAGCATTTATAGAATAGTGTTTGGTTTAGAAAAAAAACTTTAAAAATATTTCTTCTCACTATCATTTGCATATCCATATTTTCATCACTTTCTTCTATAGTCTTTCCTTCTAGGAACATAAGTGTGTTTTGGAACTTATACTTTATTATGAATTTTATGACTTGGTTCTTTATATTTGAAATCCCCATTAGATGAGCCTAAGTTCATTAACTTCTTTTCCTTAGGGGATTTAGGAAAAAAATCCTTCTTTGATGCTAATCCTACCTTATCGACAATCTCTAAGCCAAAATCACCTCATAATTCCTTAAAAATGGATCACCGTATGCTACAAGTTCTCAAAGCTCAAATTCAAAATCTATACAACTAGTTGACTAGGTTTTATAATTTCTTGTACTCAAAACCCTCAGCTAAGGAGGTTACCCATCTTATAGAGAATTTAGGAAATTATGTTGAAAAATTGAGCTAATTGTTGGATATCTGAGCTATGTTGTCATTGATGCCAAACATGGTGGTTTAGACAGAGTTTGGTCTGGATATGTTCTTGTATTGTTGCAGGTTTCTATGTTTGGTGTTATTGTTGAGTTTGTGGTGTTGCTATTGATTTTGTGGCATTGTTGTTGAGTTTGATATGTGTTTCTCTGTCTGGTGTTGCTATTGAGTTTGATGCATGTTTCTTTGTCTGGTGTTGTTGATGAATTTATGTTAGTGGAGGTTATCTAGAAAGTTACAGTTGTGGAAAGATAAATATGTAGGAAAGAGTAATTAATGCCTTTAGATAGTGAAGGTTATGTTTGGAAGGTCTAAATATATTGTATCATCATGTTATCTAGTTCATGGATCGAAGAAGTTTGTTGTTGTTGTTGTGTTTTGATAGTGAGAGCATCTATTAGATTGGCCCAAAAAATGCTTGGTGGCCTTCGAATTTCTAGAATCTTGTGTTGCAGCTTGGTAGACATGTTTATTCGGTTCGCGCAGTATTTCAGTTTAATTCTCAAATCATGTTTCTATTCTACGAGTTATGTTGGTCTATGTTTGGTGTATTAAGTTGTGATGTATTTTTTAGTGTGTTGATTGGATCATGATTTTTGGTATAAATATGCTTTGGGAGCTATGTTAGATGGTTCTTATGGGCTCACCATGGTGTGTGGAGATCCACATTAGACATTTTGCATTGGAAGATGTTTTTGGTTGGTTGGTTGTTGAGTTTAATTATTTATCTGCACATTACATTTGATGTCGACTTTGGAGGATGTTTTAGCATGTGCAATTCTTTGGATTAATCTTGGAGTGATGTATTGTGATGAATTTGGGTCCCCTCTTTCTCTTGGAGAGGACCACTTTGGGTATTTTTGGTTTGGGTAGCTAATGTGCAATATTGTTCACTTTGGTTGTGGTTGACCCTTAGTTCTTTTGGTGATCTAACTTGTATTTAAGAAGTGTGGATGTATGAATTGTGTATGGGATATAGTGTGAATTGATGTGAAGTGAATGTGAATGATGTGAAAATAAATTTAATACTATGGATGTGCAAAATTCAGTTTGTAAAGAGCTTTGAAGGTGGTATAACCAGTGTGACAATGTTCTAAGATAGTGGTGGATGTGAAATGTGTTTTCCATGATATTGATCGCTTGAAACAATGGTTCAAGGACAATTTTATGATCAATAAATTCTTCTTATATCATTTTTTATTTCTTTCTATTGCTAGAAGACAGTGGGTCTCTTGTCATCCCTTTATAGCTTGCCTTGAAGCATTGTGCCTCAGTTGTGCAAGTCCATGTATCTATCCCTAAGATAGTGCACCTTAGTCTTGCAAGTCCATCGGGTGCATGATTCTCCTTGGTAGTGAGCCTAAAACATTTTAATCAATTCTATTTATATTGTGAGTATGATTCTCACCATGGTTTTTCCCTCATTGAGTTTTCCATGTAAATCTAGTGTTCATGTGTTGATGGTTGATGATTTATGTATTGTTAAATATTGTTTGATATATGTTAGATTAGTTTCGAAGTGTTCTGAATTGATTCACCCCCCCTCTCAATCCTACTATGGGTTTAACAAATTATTGTTAAATTATTCAAATTGTGTAGAAATCTTATGCATCCTATCTCACATAGTGAACACATATGTTATATTATCAACAAATTGTGTAGAGATTCTTAACAATGTGTCTCCTAAAAACCAAATAAGGACCCAAGTGTCAATACCCATGTTGACATCTTCTATTCCAACCTTCACTTCTACTATCATCACCAATACTGCACATTTGTGTAATAGTGCTCATGCTAAATCTAATGTTGCATGTGGGAATCCTATAAATCAATATAGTTTTGTCCTACCCTCCTCTACCCTATCATTTAATTCTCAAAACACCCACCTACTAATTTCACAACACATTGTTAGTCATTCATTTCCATAATTCACTTACCAAAACACAAATCTCTCTTGAATTAGTCCAATCCATCAAATTCTACAAATTCACCTAGTGATCTCATCTTAAACCATCTTTTTCAAAATATCACATCCTTACAACAATAGTTGGCCAATTGAAACCAAATCCAATCTCAACCTAACCTTCCATTATATTGCACTTGTAGTCTATTGTCATATACCAACTTAAAAAACTTCAATACCTACTTGTGAGACATATTATTTTAAGAAGTATTTAATGAGAAAGGAGGCCCTAATACCTCCAAGTTAAATTATCCTACCAAGACAAAGAGATGTCATCCTCTAACTCATAAAACCAAAAAGTTTTCATCCTATAGTTTCTTACTACTCTAGGGATTTTTAGATTCGTTAGATTTGAATGCCAGAATGATAGGTTTTAGAATAAACTTGGCTAGAGTTTTGTGTAGAATATATGCATTTTTCCTTGAATGGATGCATTCACTCTTGATATTCTTCAAATTGATAGCTACTATGATATCTTTCCAATATAATGATTAAGATTTATGTAAGAACAAAGGGTAGAAAAATATTTAACCAGATCATATTAATGAAGCATGTCTATTATTCACCTCTAGGACCATGAATGCATGTCAAATCATACCCTTAGAATTTCAGCAATATTTTAGGTAAGAGAAATACTTTTGGAGTAGTTGCAAGATGAATTTTGACCATTAACGGTGTCTTTGTCATGCAAAGAGTTAGGTGGTCTAGTGAACAAAGAAAGGGTGGGAGTTTTGGAGTTTTAGTGATTGAGACTAGGATTCCTCATAACTCATACCTCTAGTCAAAGATCAAGGATTAAGGATCATAACTTACTAAGCACCCAAATACAAACATATTTGATTTTGTGATCTTAATGAGATAACAACATAGTGTAAAGTGTTAGGGATCAAAGTTTGAGGGTGCCATGAAAAAGGATTCATGTTCAAGGATGAGCAATTTTTATACCATAAAAAGATGTATAGGAAATGTAGCTTCATAAATTGAAACCCCTTAAAATTTCACACTCCTTTTTGTGCCCTTTCCTTAGTGTGTCTCCTCGTAGCTCTTCTCTAGGAGTAGTTTTGGCCATGTACTACAAAACTGATGTCATATGATGATATAGTGATCAGTTTCCCTATTGTGAGCATGTGTACAGTAGAGCTACTTTTGTTTCACCCCTTTTTGGGTGGACTAGGGTGCTAGACACCATAGTCCCCCCAAATTGGGCCCAATTTTGAATATTTCAGTGCATTGATTCCTACTAGTTAATTTTCATTCTTGATATCTTAATATTGTTGGGAAAATAGGTAATGTACACCTTGCATATAATGTTTTTAATTGTAATATTTATCTATTATGATTTGTGCATGGACGTGTAATGTAATATTTATTTATTATGTAGGTTGCACATGGACATTTAACATGCAGAGATTCCTTTAAAATATTTTCAAGACTACTTCATGAGTTGTATTGTAACATTGGGATATAATATATTGTATTTATTTAATATTCGGGAAAGTAAATTAATAAAGTGCCCAATATTAGATGTAGGGTCAATGGGGTTAGGTAGCCCATGGTTTTAGCACATAGTTTTGTGGGATCTTGACTCCATTAAATCAATCACAAGGTAGTTTCTTAAGGCAAGAAAGTTAGATAGGTTAGCATTTGCGGAGGTTGGAAGCTTGGTATACATGCTTGTTCATATGAAGTGCTTGTAGGTGGCTTGTGATATAAAGGCTTTCATGTTGTATTGTAATGTTGCATTTCTTATAATACATGGATGATAGATGCTTTTGGAGGTTTGTTTTTCCCTCATGAGATTTTTTCTAGGGTATATCTTGTGTTATCTTTGATGGTTATGTTGTCTATTATTTGGATATGGATTCTAAGTGTTTATTTGATTTAATTACTCTATTATTTTATGTGGAAATTACCTTTATGAGGCTAGAAGTTTCCTTTCATTTGGTATGAGAGTCATGGTTATGGTGTTATAACCTTAGGTTGAGCAAATCATGTCTTAGAGTTGTATCTATGAAGTGAATGAAAAAATGAAATACATGACAAGATATGAGGATTTTGCAAGTTGTTTTATTGTAGATCTAAGGGTTTTGGGTTTGTTGTTATGATGGGTTGTTTACAGTTTTAAAATTGGGAAAATATTTGGTCAAACGGATTTTTTGGATATGCATTCAAATGAGGGTTTTGTGGGGTAAATATTATTGTCAATGACCTCCTAAGAAAAATGAACCTCATCATTAGATTTGGGTTGGTTAAGAGATGAATTTTGATATATAATTTGTCTTGCTTTGACCATAGTTGAGAAAAAAAAATCTTTTAGTATGACGATTATATGACCATCAAATTTAATCTCTATAGATGAAAAACAAAAGAAAAATATTTTACCTCATCAACCTTATTTTATCTCGCAATTAATTTTAAAAAATAACCATCCACGTGTCAAAATAAACCACTTTCAAAATTTTTGGAAATTACAAATGAAAATTAAAGTGGAGCCCACCTTGTAATGCAAATTAGCTATTCTTGTTCAATACAGCATAAATTTTACCCAAGGTATCAGATTTTCAACTTCTTATACTCATTGAAAATATGGTTTTAAGAACTATATGTTGTGGTACAGGTTTAGTTCCATGATTATTTTATTTTGAAATATTGTAGGGCCTAGAAGCTAAATGTTCTTTGTTACACAATTTTGGTCTTAACACTTGCATATGGAATCATATTTTCAATTTCAAATAGGTTTTTGATGCAGACATAACTGGTAAAACCCTCAAAAGAGAATTAACTAGCTTATGCAGCAAGAGTAACACCACAAAAGATACAAGAAAACATAGCAAGATTACAGAGAAAGATCATGTTATTGCCTTAGAACTTCTGGCAACCAACCGATTATCATCATACAATCATCTTAGCACATCTGGTAGTTAACCGATTACATGCAAGCTACAAGCCGGATACAATCCAATCGAAATTATCAGAATCAACTGGATCACTAATTACTAATCTCAATCCTTATTTTCATTTTTCTACTTCCTCTACCCCACAAATGATTACATAGTGCCATATATATACCCTCTGGAACATATCCAGGCCAGCTTTAAAAGATTACATTTACCAATGCAGGAAAATGAAATGTGCAACTAGGTCGACCCTAAGAATGAAAGAAATATTTTCAAAAAATAACAACCAAGAAGATCGAATCAGTAGGAAGGTCAGCCACATGCCAAAGAACATCAAACAAGACCCCAAAAAGATCCACATGCCAAGAACCACTCTGGTAATGAAGGAAAGTTAGCCGGTAAGCACAAGAATTATCCCAAAACCCAAAAACAGTCAATTGAGAGTGATGACTAGTCGGAAAATAATTCAAATGCACTGAAAATATGGAATTAAGCACATGAACTAGCCTAGGATCTGCAATGAAAAGCAAGCAACTATCGATACCTACCGGTAAGAACACATAAAACTGTACACTGAACTAAACACGAACCAAACTGAAAAGAAATATTTTTGGTTGATGCAAGATTGCTCCTAGGTCGGGGATGCTCCTGCATAGGAAACCCCAAGTAGAAAGAGATGTTCAATGAGAGACAACTCATGAACATCTAAAAGGATTCGGGATAAAGACCCCATGCTCATTTATGATCCAAACATCTTCCTTATCTACCAATCTCTTCTTTAGCTCCTCTAGGATCTCAATCAGCTTCTCTAACCCTTGACTCTCTTTGTTTCTCTTCCTTTACTTCAAATCTGCACATTGTCTCTGTTTACTGCTCTCTTTCTTTTGCAACTCAGATTTGTTTCTGCTACAAGACTTGATCTGGTTTGTCACCATAAGCTCTTTGTCATCTAGTTCTATATGTCCCTCAGGCTTATTTATCAGGTCCTTCTGTAGACTCATATCATCTTCTAGTATAACCTCTGCAACTAGTTTCTTAGTAGTGCAACTTTTCTCAAGACTCAGATTCTTAACCTTCTTCCCTTTCTCCTTCAAAGAAGTCAATGTGAACTTCTACCCATCTTTCTCAATAGTGATTAGGTTTCTTCTACAGTCATAAATATCTCCTCTATGAAACTGCCAAGGTCTTCTCAACAAGACATGACAAGCACTCATAGATACAACATCACACAAAACCTCATCCCTAAAAGACCCAACATTGAATTTCACCAAACACTTCTCCTTTAATTCTATCTTTTGATCATCTTGTAACCAACTTACCTTGTAAGGACAAGGATGCTCAAGCCTCTTCAACACAAACTTCACTACCATCTCTTCAGATGCCAAATTATCAGTACTTCCACTATCCACAATAACCTTGCAACACTTACCACTTGATTTGCACATAGTCCAAAAAAAGACTCTTTCTTTGAGTAGATCCACTATTCTCACTGCTCTGCTCCATCATGACTCTTCTAAACATAAGAAATTCTCCTTGCTTTGGTGTACAATCAGTTCCATTAACTTCACCTTCTAGTTTCTCATTAGCCACACAACCTATTTCCATTCCATGCTTACATTCATAAAATCTACGTTCGGTTTCTCCACATTTGAAACAATTATCGAGAAATTCTTTACCGGTACTGCCACTGGCTTTCTTTTGTGTTTTCTGTTCAAGTTCTTTACTCCAATTAGGTTTTGATTCTTCCTCAATATTCTACTTCTTTGTACTCATCTATCCCTTGAATCTCTCTTTCCCTCTAGGGTTATTCGATTGTCTTTTTCTCACCTTCTCCTCATCCTTCAAAGCATACTGGTAAGCTTCTTCAACTGCAAAAACCCTCAACATACTCATCTCATCATGAATGTTAAATGCATGTCCATTGATGTACCTCACCACCTTTTCTCTATCCATCTCTCCATGTCAAGATCTAATCATCACCTTGTATAATTCTTCAATGTACTCTTTCATAGTCATGTTTCTCTGTTTTAGGTTCTACAACTTCTTAAACAATTCCAACTCATAGTCTCCTGGTATGAACTTGGCCTTCAATCTTACAACATTCTATCTCCTCCAAGTGATATTCATTCAACCATTCTCCACTGTCTTTCTACGAATCTTTCCACTATAAGGCAACATGCCCTTTTAGCTTAGTATGTGCCAACCAGACTCTTTGCGAGTCCTTGACATCCTTAAACTCAAATTAATCCTCCAACTCTCTAATCCAATCAATTAGAATCTTCGGGCTCAACGTTTTGGAAAAGTTTGAAAATTCCACTTTATGAAATTTACTCTCTTGTGTCACTGCTCTCAGGAATATTTCCTCCCTTTCATCTTCTGGTCCTTTGGCCTCTTCCACTTCAATTTCTTCACCAAATTCTTCATACTCATCCTCAGATTCAAGATTTCTTCACAAACCGGCCAATGCGTTCCGAATTTTGTTCCTCACTTCATTCTTGAAGTCCTCCATCATCTGTTCTACCCTCTAGGGGTTTGTCCTTCTAGGTGGCATCTCCTCTTCCTCTCTGGTGAACTGCCTCAACTCAACGATCTGACTACCGATTTTAATTGCCTCTCCTCAGTGGTCTGTCCACCCAAAGGAATGCCTCAAGGTTCATAAACAACTCTTCTGCTAACTGGTTCATAACCCGCTCTGATACCAATCAATGTAGCCATAACCAATAAAACCCTCAAAAGAGAATTAACCGGCTTATGTTGTTGGCCATTTGGAGGAATTGATTATGTGTTCCACTGATGTTTTGTCATTGATTTCAACACTAGTTGTTTTGGTTGTTTACTAGTATCCTTTTGGTCTCGGTAAGTTGTTTGGTTTCTAGTTGGATTGGATCATCAGGTGATGGAATGATGAAATAATGTATTCGGTCAACTACTGAGAGGGGGGGGGGTGAATCAATAGATATAAAAACTGATACAAACTTCACCAATCTCAAAAATCAATCTCTCAAAGTAAACTTAGAACTATCAATGTACTACCACTGTCAAGATAAAAACTCATAAGATAAACCGATTGACTATTACAACAAATTAACAATAAACAGCTTCTTCATTTCTCAATGCTTCTGATTATCATGACTTATCAAAATAGTTAAGTAGTTCAGTAAATCAACTATAAGAAACATAACCATAAAAACATTCACCACTTGACACAAATATTTTTTGACGTGGAAACCCAAATAGGTAAAAACCACAGTGAGATGAGACTCATAAGATAACTATCTAAACTCTTCTAAAGTTTGCCCTGTTAGGATCCTAGCCTATTAAAGCTTTAAAAAGTCATGTTAAGAATTGATCCTGTTAGGAAACACTTGGTTAAGGGATTGACTACAATGCCTTGTTAGAAGCAATACCCTGTAAAGAGTATCCTCGATAGAAGATTTGAAAATCCAAGCTAATGGATCACCTTGTTAGAGGATTTGAATAACAACAAGCTTGTTAGAGCTTACCCAGTTAGGGGATTTCAATTCTACTATAATTGTTAGAAAACAACATGAGTTTTCTGATCTGTCTGAATAGCACTACACTTGCTTGATCAGATCCATTTCATTCTCCTATCTGCCTTTACTCAAATAGCAAATACATCATCTGGTTCGGCAACCACACACTCAACTTATCTTTTCTAACTCTTTGCCAACTCCTTGAACTAAACAACTTCATCGACCTTATAAACAAATCAATTTGGTCGGTAACACTACAAAAACCTAATTCTCATAGAGATTACAAATAAATCGGTTCAAGTATGACTGTTGGATTACATAGAAATCTCTGCACATCAATCAAGAAAACCTTGATCGCTCCTTGATCACTGCTTCATTGAACTTAGTAACTCATCATGCGCTTTGCATTAGATGTAATACACTTTCTCATTCCCTAGACAAAAACCGTTACAAAAACTTGTCAAAATCTCTTCAAATTGTCTTCATACAATAATCATACATGTCATAATCATTACTGCTCATCATTAAATCATAAACCAATATAACCAATTCACCAAACTTAATCGGTTAGGATTTATCAAAAACAACAAGTAGGGTTTACCAGTTACATCAATAGATAGGGTTTGCACCAGTTACAGGTTCTCCTCACAAATTCTTCCTATCGGTTATAGTAACAATATTACAACAATATCATTATGAGTTAATTGACATCAATGACAACATAATATATCACTAATGCAATCCTCATGCAAATGCCAACATCAGGATCTAGTATGCTTTGGTATGTTTGGGTTATAGAATTGGCTTATTCATGTTCATGTTCAGTCAGTTGGTTTTGATCTGGTGATCGGATTGTATCCTATATGCTGGCAAGCTTGGTTTGTTGTTCCAGCGAGGGTTTCATCGGCAGAGCTTTGATGAAGATATTTTTGGTGATATGCATAAGTGGTGTTGGTGTATCTTCTAGTGGAGATTCAGGATGTTGATGGTGATCATGTTCGAGACTTGGTTGATTGGGATCATTTCTTTAGCGTGTGGACCTAAATTGGGTCCCAGTGTATCTAGGTTATGGACCAACTTAATGTAACGTGTGGATTGGACCTCTCGGTGTGTTTCTGGGATGTCTTATGGGTTGGATATTATTTGGTTGGTCTCTAGTCGACATGTTTTGTAATTATGTAATTGTTTTATTATATGATGGCTGACCTTTTTGTTTATGGTCGAGGGTTTGTATATATATGATGTAAGATCTCATTGTAGATCACATCATGGGATGTAAGGAGTGAATACTATAATAATAATTTAGGTAGAGGATTTGGTTGATCATTGGTGATCAAATTGGGTTAATGTAAGAGGATTTAGTCCTTTGGTATTGAGCTTAACTAGAACTATATTCAAGAATAGGAGATTATATCTTTGTAGTTCATTCCTTCTTTCGGATTGTAGTTTAGATTTGTGTATAGTCAGTGAGACTACTTTTGTGATGAGAAATGTGCTCTAGGTTGTTGGCCTTCCTAGAAGTGTAGGCCCCTTAATTGTAATTCACCTACTTACTACAGAAGTATTATCTAATTGTGGGTAGGTTTCCCACCATTGTTTTTCCCTTTACTGGGTTTTCCATGTATAAATCTTGGTGTCATGTGGATGGTATTTATTCTTTTATTATTGCTTATGCTTACTTGGTTTATCTACTATTTTGGCATTTGGTTTATACGTTCTGGTATTTATCTTTTGGGTTTCAATATTAAAGTTTTAATTGCTTAAGGTTTTGGTAATCTAGTGACAACTGATTCATGCCCCCTCTCTCAGTTGTCTTTCAGTTATTTGAATTGTTTAACAATTGTATCAAAGCTCTGGTCCTCTCTATGGAAGATTAACCGCTTGAGGAAAGTCCTATGGCGACTAACAGTTCAAGTTCATCTAGTTCATCTAGAGCTATCTTTGGGAGAGATATTCCTAGGATTGATGGAAACTCATCTGAGATGTCTTAGTAAGGAGAATTGGGAGATCACAGAGAATTGTGTTACACCTCATAATCCGGCATCTAGAAATCCTCCTATGACAAACTTGGATAAGGAGCTTGAGAATAATTGTAGAGCAAGAGAAGCCCTCTTGTGTGCACTTTTTGATCAACAAATAATGGGATTAACTGACAAATCATCTGCAAAGACTATATGGGACAAATTGGAGACTCTTAATGAAGGTGACCCTACTATGAAGATTGCTAAACTTGATTGTTACCAAGTAAGATATGAAAACTTGAATATGGAAGAAGATGAAAGGATTATTACATTCATGGAAAGGGTAAATGAGATTGTTATGGGAATTCAATGTTGTTGTGGAACTTTGAGTGAAGATGAAATGGTTTCTAACTTAGTTCTGAGAGATTTACCACCAACTTATAAGATGAAGGCTACTTCAATTAATGAATTGAGAATAATGGCTAATACTTTTGTCAATAGAGATACCCTTGTTGGGAAATTATCTTCTTTTGAGCTTGAATAATTTGGACCCTCTAGAGCTATGAAGTCTGAACCTGCTTTTCATGCATCTACATCATTAACCGGCAAGCAAGATTGGAAAGATTTATATGCAAAGGAATTGGATGATATGAAGAGAGAAGATGAAGAATTTGAGCAAATTGAAGCCCTATTTGCTAGAAGAGTACCTAAAGGACCAATAGGAAGTAAGTATGAAGAAAAAGAACCTTTTAAATGTTTTGCATGTAATAAGACTGGTCATTTTGCATCTAGATGTCCTGAAAAGAATTCAAGATTTGAAGAGAGAGCTAGAAGATATTTTAAGCCTAACCCTGGATATCAAAACAAGTATAAGTATGAGAAAAACATAGACAAATCATGCTACATAGCGGATGAGGAAGGTGTGACTGATTCTGATGATGAACTAACACAAGACTCTTCTAATGGTTCTGGCAATGGAAAGGAATGGGTGTTCCTAGATATCAAGGAAGATGTTCCAGAATTGGAAGAGAATGTACCTAAAGAGAAGGCACTTGCTGTTAAAATTGAAGATAAGAATGAATGGGTAATTTACAATGGATGTTCACATTATATGACTGGAGATAAAGGGAAGTTTCTATCTTTGCAAGAATTTGATTTCGGTCTGGTTAGATTTAGATATGACAAAGCATTTATGATCAAGGGAAATGAAACTATATCATTGGATGGTAAGCAAATTACTGATAATTTTTATTATGTTGAAGGTTTAAGGCATAATATTTTGAGTGTAGGACAATTAGTGGATAAGGGATTTCAATTACAGTTCAAGGATGGAAAATGCAAAATCATTAATAGATCTAGTTTGGAGATTGCAACCGGTACACAGACAAAATGTAAGATATTTCATTTTAATTATGGTGAGAAGACATGTTTAATTGCAAAAATTGATGAGAGTTGGCTATGGCATAAAAGGCTATGTCATGTGAATTTTGATTGCATTGTAAAGATCAGTTCAACTAAGGTAGTTAGAGATATACCTAAGATTATGAAGCCCTATAATCTGGTATGTAAAGAATATCAAATGGGAAAATAGGTCAGAACCTCTTTTAAGAGTATACAAGATGAATCTAATGATGTTCTTGATCTTAATCATACTAGGTTGTGTGGCCCTACTAGGATTAAAAATTTTCAAGGTGATAGATATTTTATGCTAATCTTTGATGATTATTCTAGAATTATGTGGGTTACTTTTCTAAGGGAGAAATCATAGGCTTTTAAAAAGTTTAAAATATTTAAAGTTAAAGTTGAGATAGATATACGATTGAAGATTAAAAGATTAAGGTCAGATCATGGTGGAGAATTCACATCCGGTGAGTTTACTAACTTTTGTGAGAAGCATGGTCTAAGGAGGTAATTTTCTACTCCCTAGACACCTCAGCAAAATGGAGTTGTGGAAAGGAAGAACATAACTATCTTTGATGTTGCTAGAAAAATGATGATGGAAGCTAGTCTACCTCATATCTACTGGAGAGAAGAAGTGAGCACAACAGTCTATACATTCAACAGAGTACATATCAAAAGAGAAATTGGTAAGACACCTTATGAATTATGGTTTGGCAATACACCTACAGTTAAGTATTTAAGAATCTTTGGTAGTAAATGTTATATTAGGAGAGATGATATCATTGGCAAATTTGATCCCAGATGTGATGAAGGAATTTTTCTTTGTTATTCTAATGAAAGCAAGGCATATAGATGTTATAAGAAGAGATTGCAAAGAATTGTGGAGAGCGCTAATGTCAAGGTGGATGAGCTGAATAGAAGTCAAATCAGAGTTTATAAGCAAGAACCAACAGTGAAAATGATCATAACTGAATTGGTAACACCTTTACCAAAAAAGAATGTTGAACTAATTACTCCGATAGTATCAAAAAATTCAACAGTAACTGAAGAACTAGGAAGAGGAACAGAGAGTCAAAAGACTCCTAGGCATGTGAGATTGAATCATTCAGAAGATCAAATCATTGGGGATAAGATGACAAGAATGATATTGGCATCTAATGAGGTATGTTTAATTTCTCAAGTTGAACTGGTATAAATAATTGAAGCATGTAAAGATGAATATTGGATGAAAGCTATGGAAGAAGAATTAGATCAGATTGAGAAAAATAACACATGGACTTTAGTTCCTCGGCCTAAAAATAAGAATGTTATTGGAACTAAATGGGGTTTTAGGAATAAATTGAATGAAGATGGACAAGTTGTAAGGAATAAAGCTAGATTGGTTTGTAAAGGATATTCTTAGAAGGAAGGAATTGATTATGGTGAAACTTTTGCACCTGTAGCTAGGATTGAAGCTGTAAGATTATTTCTTGCCTATGCTACACATAAGAACTACAAGGTTTATCAGATGGATGTCAAGTGTGCATTTTTGAATGGAGATCTTGATGAGGAAGTTTATATTGAGAAACCTGATGGTTTTTCACTTTCAGATGATACAAACATGGTTTTCAAATTAAGGAAAGATTTATATAGATTGAAGTAGCCACCTAGAGCTTGGTATGCAAGGTTAGAAAAATATCTTTTGAAGCTTGGATTCACTAAAGGTAATGCTGACAATAATCTATATTATAAAGTCACTGATGATGATATATTAATTATTGAAGTTTTTTGTTGATGACAATTTTTGGAGGTGAAGATAAGTTGTGCATGGAATTTTCTAAGATTATGGAGAAAGAATTTGAAATGTCTATGATTGGGGAAATGAAATTTTTCTTAGGTTTGCAGATTACTCAGACTGATAAAGGTATTTTCATCTGTCAAACTAAGTATGCTAGGGAATTGTTGAAGAAATTTGGTATGGTAGATTCTAAACCGGTAAGTACTCCTATGGTTACAAGTGATAAATTGACAAGGAAAGATGTTTCTGCACCAGTAAATCCTATAAGATACAAATCTATGATTGCAGGTCTTCTATATTTGACTCAAAATAGGCCTGACATAATGAATTTTGTCCGTATTGCATCTAGATTTCAAAGTGATCCTAGAGAAAATCATGAGAGTGTGGTGAATTTTTTTTTCGATACTTACAAGGTATATTTGAATATGGTTTTTGGTACCCTAAGGATGATGACTTTACTTTATGTGCATTATAGATGCAGATTGGGCTGGTGATGTTGATGACCAAAAAAGTACTTTTGATGGAGCTTTTTTTCTTGGAAAGAAGTTGGTTTCATGGATCAGCAAGAAACAATCATGTACTTCTCTATCTATAGTTGAAGTTGAGTATGTTGTTGTTGCTACTAACTGTACATAGGTCCTATGGATGGAGAAAATGTTGAAGGACATTAAAGTGCATTGCATTGGACTGGTATGTTAGGAATTGGGAAGGGCAACTTAGAGGGGGGGTGAATCAGTTGTCAATAAATTATAACCCAAAATAAATTATTCCAACTTAAAACTCAGTGTCGGTAAAATAGATTAACAGTTAAATTATTACCGGTACAACTTAATGCATGAAATAGAAAGAGAAATAACATCCACAACACATGACATAGAGATTTTGACGTGGAAACCCTGTAAGGGAAAAAACCACAGTGGGAAACCTTACCCACAATTAGATGATACTATTGCAGATAGTAAGTGAATACAATAATGGGGTCTATAGATGCAGAAAGACCAACCACCTAGAGCTCACTACTCAATCAAAAAATAGGAGTCACATTGACTACACAGTTGGATGGTTAAATCCAATAACAATGTACTATTTCAATTTAGCATCTTCAATGTTGGATTCAGTACCGGTTTAAGCTCTGTGCATGAGGACCAAATACCTTCATGACCTTTAACAACCTTCCTTCAACCTTCAGATGATATTTGTGTGATTCACACAATGATCTACTTATTTTCTTTCTTCACAATGATCTTCAATATATGCACATTCACACACTCTTCTTCCAAATAAGATTTTAAAATTATTTATACAAAACCTAAGACCTCATCATTAGGTCGGCTCTCAAAAGATATTACATTTAAATCAATTACAAACTAAGCCTTGGTGCAATACAATATGTCGTCCTTAATACACTTACACATTATCCAATCAATAAATTATTTCCAAATCATGTCGTGCAGATCTGGAACATGATATCATATGCTGGTTCATAACCTGGACCTATCTGTCGATTAAGGCAAATATGTGAACCCGATTAGACCAATATGCAAAACATTGAATGCAACCATCCAATCCATGTCTTTGACATAACCAAATAATCTCTAGATGATAACAAGTCATCATCAACTTCCTGAGTTTTTGGTGAAACATATACCGGTAACTGTGCATAAGACAATATCCATGTCGGGACCACAATGTGTCAGTTCATCAACAAACCAATATAACAAGAGTGTCAAATCAACAATGTAGACCTCTAGATAGATAAGTGTTAACATCAATGAAAAACCCAATGCAACACATGACGAAGTCATCCATAATACCAACAATCTCCCCCTTTGGCATTGATGGAAACACTAGATGAAAAAACATCTAAGTGCCAAAATAGAATGCCAACAATCTCCCTTAAATAGATCAACACAAAGTTATGTACCAAAAATAGAAATAGTATAACCAAAACCAAAATACATCTTCAAAGTACAATTTTTTACCATAGACATCTCTCCCCCTTTGACATCAAATTCCAAAGCAGTTAAAAGTCAAAACATAATATATAGCTAACTAGCCCCCCTAAGCAATATCTCTCCTTCATCAAGTCGAAAAAAGATTTTTTATGTTAGTCCCTGTCGGTTTGATGCTAATATGCATCATTTAAGTCTCTGTCGGTGGGGTGATTACCCCCGATAGTTCCGATACTAAATATAAGTACAGATACAATAACCAACAAGATGAGAGGGGGGGGTGAATCATACAAACTTAATCTTCTATAAAAACATCAGATTCAACCTCGGTAACATATATTTCAATAATATAACCAAAACTGTTAAACATGCAAACTCAAAAGCATATAAACATCATAAACCTCATAACACCAAATTTAACGTGGAAGCCCAAATAGGGAAAAACCACTGTGGGATTTTGGACCCACTAAGAAATATACTCTTCTAGAGTATGCTCAGTTAAAAGCAAATCCTGTTAAAGATTACAAACACATTGCTAGATGTGACCTAGTTAAGGGATTTCCCTCAGATCTGTTAGGATCTTCACCTTGTTAGAAGTGACCTTGTTAAAGGATTTCAAACACTCAATCAGAATGTCACCTTGCTAGAGGGTTTTACAAATAAGACTGTTAAGTCCACTCAGTTAAGAGATTTTCTGTCACTTTCACAAAATAACAGTAATAAAAATCTATCTGCAACTTCACATCTAAAAATGCTAAAGCAGATTCTTATTTGCTCAATACAAACTAGACATAGAACTAATCTTGTCCATCTGTTGGGCTTCTATACTCTGTTATTCAAATAGGTCTTCAAGCTTTTGTGCTCGGTAATCACTATGTAGCATCCCTGTGCATACACTTACCCACATACATTGTTTATCAATAGTTCCCTATTTATAAACAATTAGCTAACCGTTTAATATCCTTGATCACATTTCCCATGATCAATCATAGCCATCAGATCTTCAATCTTGTCCAGGTTCAATGTATCTTTTGATCTGAAAACGTTTTACCTTGCCTTGGAACTTGCATATATTTCTTGGAACTTGTGCTAGGGTATTGCGGTTCAATCTGCGTTGTATATCTTCATGCCGACTTTCCTTTGCCTTAGATTCATTATCAAACTTCATGCCCGACATACCAATCATTTAATCAGTTCCAGCTCATCAACTTCCTTCATTAAATAATACATGCAAACATTTAATGCATTCTGTTATAGCTTAGTTACAACTCGGTAACAACTCGGTAAATACTAAACTTCACTCAGTAGATATTTTGCCTTCATTAACTGATAGCGATAACCTTAGGGTTTACCGACTAGGTTCTTTGCTTGATAACATATTATAGTATTAACCTTGTAACTTACAACATATGTATGATGTTAAAACAATCTAAACATCATGATCAAATGATTGTCTAACTTGGTAATAGTTGTCCATTGAATACCTTATTCATCCTCTTATTCATCATAATCTTTCCTGTGTCTTTTACCGACATCTTTATATTCTTCAAATCATACTTCTCAAGATATGTCAACATCATACTGAATTAGAAAATCAATTTCTTGACATCAATGATAAAATAATATTATCAAGACAGTAAACATCCTTAATCAGTTATATCCATAATCATCAACAACCTTCTCAATATCCTTATTGAAATGCCAACAATCTTTCATTGTTTGTTATAATGTTATATTGCCAACAATCTCCCCCTTTGGCATTGATGGCAAAACCAATTGATTTGACCTTAAAAAGATTTAGATTGTTGTGATTCTGAAATGCTGAAATGCTCTCCCCCATACATTAGACTTCTCCTCTTTTCTTCAGTCTTCTTTCCTGTAGTCTTCTTAGTTTTCTCTCCCTTAAATTAGTCTTCTCCCCCTTTGACAACAATGCCAAGAAGTAAAGAACTAAAACATAATTTCTTTCTGTATGAAGTGATTTCCTGCTGTTGTGTATCAATTCAGTCTCGGTCAGAGATTTTTGTCTTCAATTCCTATTCCCTATAATATTTCCTATAATAATTCCTATACACCTTTAGAAAACATCCTAAAGTGTGTAATGCAACATCAAATCCTAAAAGATATTTGATAGAGTCATCGGATTGATGCTTTCACCGAACTCGGCCAGTGAGTAGAAGATAGGGGCCCAAAGTTGTCTTTTCTTGAATTTTAGAGTTTTTGTGTGATTTCAAGTTATTTTATGTTTTAATAAGGTGGAATAAGTCCTATGATGCTTTTTGAATCCATAGTTTGGTTGTCCACACTTTTGTTGTGCTCAGGATCCAAAATTGTCATTATCCTGAAATATTGTCAAAATGTCAATTTTTTGGTTTGTACCAGGTGGATGCCTAGAAACTTGCTAGAATGTTTGGAAATGGTTTAAATCCACTGTAGGATTCCATTTGAGTGATTTTTAAGGCCTTGAGAGCCTTGGAGTGTGTTTTTGCACTCATATTTAAAAGTTATCAAAATTGTCATGACAACTTTTGCATTTTTAGGCAAAAGTTGTCCATGAAGGAAATGGCATTGGAAGTTGGTTGGAACCAACTTTAAATTGTGTATAAAACCTTCTAAACATCTCCAATATGAGGTTAATCAACTTTTGTTTTGCATTCAATTCATTTGCCAAGGGTTTCCTATGCTTTTTCTCACATTTGGACTATTTTTGCTTTGAATTTCTGATTTTGTATGACCTGTATAGTCTGGTACAGTGCTCATAGTAGCATAGGAAGTTAGAAATTTTTTTTACCTTTCCAACAACTATAATATGAAGGTCTGAAGTGCTTTGAATCAAAAGTTATCACTATTTTTCTGAAAGTTGCTCACAAACCCTTGAAATTTGGGGCTTTGATTGTAAAAATGTATTTTACTTGAGCATCCATGAATGGCACAAGTTTCAATCCATTGGATGGCTTGGGTAGGCTCTATAAATAGGTTTAGAGTAGGAATTTTGTGTTTTTTCAGGCCACAAGGAGGAGAATGGGTGAGATGAACAACACACAAGCTTGTAGCTAGTGTGTGGGGGCAGCAGAGATTGCTCATTTTCAGAGCCACGAAGAACTGATACCTTAGCAACCCATAGTGTTTTGGAAAGGTCTATAGGTGTACCAAAATTATCCAATATTGTTCTAGTTTTATATTTTGATTGGTGAAGAGTTTGGAGCATGTCTTCCAAAACTGCCTGGAAGCCCTAAACCCCTTAAAAATAGCTTGTTTTGAGTTACCCTAGTTGTACGACAAACCCAGATGGAAAAATTTGTGATCTTGTTTAAATTCCAAATGGGTATCTAAATATGTAAAAATATCTAGGGGTTGTTAGGAAATGTTTGGGGAAAATACCAAAAAACTGTCCCAGAAGGGCTAGTCATTTAGGCCTAATAGCAGCCGGTAGAAGCAAGTTGGAAGCCTAGGGCTTGGAAGGAAGGTGCAGAACTTTATAATGAATAAAATGACTTTGAAAATACCTGCAAAACATAACCACAAATTTTAAACATGGTTAGAGTGAAGATCCTTGGTGGAGGTCTTTGGAGCCTAGCTGGAGTTTTGGGAAACTAGTAGGAGACCATCTCAAAATCAGAGATTTGGGTCAAAACCAACAAGAAACCTCAAGAGGCTATACCTAGGAGGCAAGCCAATAGATTTTAGGCCTTGGAGGTCTAAGGAGTGTACGCTAACAAGTTACCTTGGAGGAGGTTGAGTAGAAGGGTGAGTTGAGGAGTTGGGGTGAGTAAGGGTGAATTGGAGAGCTAGGCACAAGATCTCTACATCAGAGTGGTATCAGAGCCATTCTTAGAAAGATTTGGTGTATGTCAGATTGTGAAGAATCAGATGCAAGTTCAATGCCTCCAAAGGTAATGACTCCAAAAGCCATCTGACAGATGGTGGCAGAGATGATAGAAGGATTGAAGGATACAGAAGGAAGTAGAGGAAAGAGAGGCAAAGAAGGAGAAGGGAAAGCTTAAGACAGAATGGGGTGATGAGACTGATGAAGAAGTGGAAGATGGAGAGGAACCAATAGTAGTAGCTATGCCTCAAGACCAAAAGTTATTCCTAGATGCAGTCAAATCCATTTCTAAGGACAATCTGGATGGATTACCCACATATGGAGGAAACTTCAATGGAGAAGAGTTGATAGATTGGATAGAAGCTCTCAATAATCACTTTGATTACAAAGAGGTAGTAGAAGAGAAAAGAGTTAATGTGGCCAAATCAAGAATGAGAGGATCAACATTGGTTTGGTGGAATATGATGAAAGAAGAAAGGATACAAGAAGCCAAAAAGAAGATAACTTCATGGGAGCGTATGAAAATTAGACTTAAGGCACAATTCCTTCCAGGAGATTATGAAGTTCAAATTCATAAGAGACTACAAAATCTGAAACAAAGGGAGCTAAATGTCAATGCTTACATGGAGGAATTCCATAAACTAAGCCTCAGAGCTAAGAAGCATGAGAATGAGGTGGAGAAATTGGCTAGATACATGAATGGATTGAGACAAAATATACAAGATGAAATTAGTATCCTTACTCCTGATACTATTCATAAGTGTTTTCAGTTAGCATTAAGGGCAGAAGACAAAATCAAGAGGAGGAGTGAACAAAATCAAAAGTTTAGAGGTGGTAGATCCTTTAGAGGAAGGGGCACTTTTAGTAGAGGACAGAAAACATCAAGGAATGAAGAAAACTCCAGGCAAGAAGGTGGTGGAGACTCTTCAAGGGGGCCATTTAGAGGATCCTTTAGAGGAAGAAACAATTCTAGGGGCAGATTTGGAAGCTCAGGAAGAGGAAATTCAGTTTTCACTGGTAGATGTTACAATTGTAATCAAGTTGGCCACACAATGGGAAGGTGTCTAGAGAAAGAAACCAACTCTTCACACTCATACATGGGTGAGAGAAGAACACAATTAGTGTAGGAAGAAGACAATCAAAGTGTGTCTTCCCCTCTCAGCAAGGCAGGCCCAGTGATAGATGGTGAAAGTTTAATGCTAAGAAGGTTTTTGTTGAAGATTCCACAAGCTAAAGAGCCACCACAAAGGAAGAGTTTGTTTAGAACAACTTGTAAGTCTCGAGGAAAGATTTGCAAAGTGATTGTAGACTCAAGTTCAACTGAGAATATAGTTTCAATTGAAATGGTAGATAAACTCAAGTTAAAAAGGCTGCCACATCTCACTCCCTACAAGGTGTCATGGCTCAACCGAGGCCAACATGTCTTAGTTGATGAGCAAGCATGGGTAGACTATGAGATTGGTGAGTATAAGGACAAGATTTTATGTGATATATTACCTATGGATGCTTGCCATTTGTTGTTGGGACGTCCATGGCAATTTGATGTAAAGGCTCAACATGATGGAGAAAAGAATAGCTATATCATTATCAAGAATGGTAAGAGGTATCAAATGGATCCATTACCTGATCCAAAAGAGGAAACAAAATTGGGATCAAGTGTGATGATGATGAGTGACAAAGAGTTTCTTAAGGTGATGAAACAAGAAGGAGATCAAGGATATGCTATTGTGCTCAAACCTAGTGAAGAAGGTAAGGCAGATCCAATGGAAGAAGTGCCACAAGAGGTGAAGGGTCTACTCAAACAATATGCAGAAGTAATAGGAGAAGATCTACCTGATTCTTTGCCACCAATGAGGGATGTAAATCACCAAATAGATCTGATTCCAAGGGCAAGTTTGCCTAACAAGGCTGCCTACAAAATGACACCTAGTCAAAATGAAGAATTTGCCAAACAAGTGCAAGAGCTCTTAGACAAAGGATTCATCAAAAAGAGTTTGATTCCATGTGTTGTACCTACTGTCTTAACACCCAAGAAAGGGGGAAAATGGAGAATGTGTACAGATTCCAGAGCAATCAATAAGATCACTATAAGGTACCGGTTCCCTATGCCAAGGATAGAAGACCTGTTGGACAATCTTGGGGGTGCAAGCTACTTCACAAAGGTGGATTTAAAATCAGGTTATCATCAGATAAGAATCAGACCATGGGATGAATGGAAGATAGCCTTTAGGACCAATGCTAGCCTCTATGAGTGGTTGGTCATGCCATTTGGCCTTACCAATGCACCTAGCACCTTTCAAAGGCTCATGAATGAAGTCTTGGTTGACTTCATAGGTAAATTTGTGATTGTATATCTTGATGATATTCTAATCTTTAGCAGGTCCAAAGAAGAACATCTCAAGGATGTGGAGATGGTTTTAATGAAGCTGAAAAAGGCACAACTCAAAATCAACCTTGAAAAGTGTGAGTTTCTCAAGACTGAACTTGTATATCTTGGTTTTGTCATTTCACAAGGTTGTCTAAAAATGGATCCTATTAAGGTTGAAGCAATCCTTAGTTGGCCTAGACCTAAGAATATTAGTGATGTTAGGAGTTTTCATGGGTTAGCATCCTTTTATAGGAAGTTTGTAAGAAACTTTAGTCATGTGTGTGCTCCTGTGCTCAATACTATCAAAGGGGGAGTCAAGTGTCAGTTTAGGTGGACAGAGGAGGCCCAAAAGGGATTTGAGTTATTGAAAAAGAAGATAGCTGAGTTACCTACCCTTAGGTTACCCGATTTCAATTAGTTATTTACAATTGAGTGTGATGCTAGTCAAAGAGCAATAGGGGTTGTTTTGAGTCAAGAGGGTCCTCCCATAGCCTTTTTCTCTGAAAAGTTGAATGAAGCGAAAAAAAAGTACTCTATGTATGACTTGGAGTTGTATGCCATGGTGCAAGCCTTGAAGAAGTGGCGTCATTACTTGCTGCCCAAAGAGTTTGTGGTCTATACTGACAACCATGCCCTTAGTTTTCTTAATGGACAAGAGAAGTTGAATCAGAAGCACCTCAAGTGGGTAGAATACCTACAATCTTACACCTTCACTATCAAGCATAAGAAGGGAACCTCAAATAAAGTTGTTGATGCACTCAATAGGAGAGTCATGACCATACAAGAGATTAAATTGCACAGTGTGGGGTTGGAGGAATTGAGAGACCTCTACAAAGAAGACAAAGATTTTGCTGATATATATGCTACATGTTTTGATTTTTCTAACACTTCTCATGTTTCCTACTCAGAGTATATGATACAGGAAGGTTTGTTGTTTAAAGGAAATCTCCTTTGTATACCCCAATGTTCTATGAGACAAAACATCATTCAAGAGAAACATCAAGGGGGTCTAGGAGGTCATTTTGGTAATGATAAAAAAATGGAACAAGTTAGTCGGTTCTACTATTAGCCCAAGTTGCAATCAAAAGTAAGGAGATTTGTTGAACAATGTGCCATATGTCAGAGAGCATAAGGATCATCAAGTAATGCAGGTTTATATCAGCCCTTAGTCATACCCCAAAGGCCTTGGGAATGTTTGAGAATGGATTTTGTGTTGGGTTTACCAAGAACACCAAGAGGATTTGATAGTGTTTATGTGGTGGTAGATAGGTTCAGCAAAATGGCTCACTTCATCCCTTGTAAGAGTACAAATGATGCCACCTATATTGCAGGTCTTTTCTTCATAGAAATAGTAAGAATCTATGGACTTCCAGTTAGCATTGTGAGTGATAGGGATGTTAAGTTTTTGAGTCACTTTTGGAGAACCTTGTGGAAGAAGTTGGGTACTAGAATCTCATTTTCATCTGCCTACCATCCACAATTAGATGGCCAGACTGAGGTGGTCAATAGGTCCTTGGGTAATCTCCTAAGGTGTCTCACTAAGCAACATGGTCAGACTTGGGACTTGGTGATCAGCCAAGCATAGTATGCATACAATGATTCAGTCAACTGGAGCATAGGTAGAAGTCCTTTTGAAATTGTTTATGGAATGCATCCTAGAGGTGTGTTAGAACTTAGTGATATTAGTACAATGACCCACAAGAGTGCTCAAGGAGAGAGTTTTGTTGAAGGTATTAAGGAAATTCATGACAAAGTACGGCAGCCCTTGCAACAAAATCAGAAAAATATAAGAAACAATCTGATCAATCAAGGAGGAACTTGCAATTTAAGGTTGAAGACTTAGTTTTGGCTTATCTCAAAAAGGAAAGACTTCCAAATGGACAACCAACCAAGTTGTTGATGAAGAAGATTGGGCCACTCAAGATTGTGCATAAGTTTGGCCAAAATGCCTATGAGGTTGAACTACCTCCTTCTTTGGCCATATCTCCTATTTTCAATGTTTGTGACTTGTATCCCTATAAAGGAGAATCTCAGACCTCTCAGATGGATACCACATTGCAATATGAAGAGGATTGGGTGAAGGATTTACCAGTTAGTCAACTAGTTCAGTTGGAAAGCATCTTGGATACCAAGGTGATCAAGAAGACACGAAAGGGCATCTACATACATTATCTTGTGAAGTGGGCAGGTATACCTGATTCAGAGGCTATGTGGATGTTAGAAGATGACATAATTCATCATGGAATGCAACTAGCAAACCTGATAACTCAAGGGACTTGAGTTCCTTGCCCCAGGGGAGTATGGTGTAGGGCACCTAGCCCAAAGTTGTCTTTTCTTGAATTTTAGAGTTTTTGTGTGATTTAAAGTTATTTTATATTTTAATAAGGTGGAATAAGTCCTATGATTCTTTTTGAAGCCATATTTTGGTTGTCCACGCTTTTGTTGTGCTCAGGATCCAAAATTGTCAATATCCTGAAATATTGTCAAAATGTCAATTTTTGGTTTGTACCAGGTGGATGGCTAGAAAATTGCTTGAATGTTTGGAAATGGTTTAAATCCATTTTAGGATGCTATTTGAGTGATTTTTAAGGCCTTGAGAGCCTTGGAGTGTGTTTTTGCACTCATAGGTAAAAGTTGTCAAAATTGTCATGACAACTTTTGCATTTTTAGGCAAAAGTTGTCCATGAAGGAAATGGCATTGGAAGTTGGTTGGAACCAACTTTAAATTTTGTATAAAACCTTCTAAACATCTCCAATATGAGGTTAATCAACTTTTGGTTTGCATTCAATTCATTTGCTAAGGGTTTCCTATGCTTTTTCTCACATTTGGATTGTTTTTGCTTTGAATTTCTGATTTTGTATGACCTATAAAGTCTGGTATAGTTATCATAGTAGCATAGAAAGTTATAAATTTGTTTTACCTTTCCAACAAGTATAATATGAAGGTCTGAAGTGCTTTGAATCAAAAGTTATCACTATTTTTCTGAAAGTTGCTCACAAACCCTTGAAATTTGGGGCTTTGATTGTAAAAATGTATTTTACCTAAGCATCCATGAATGGCACAAGTTTAAATCCATTGGATGGCTTGGGTAGGCTCTATAAATAGGTTTAGAGTAGGAATTTTGTGTTTTTTCAGGCCACAAGGAGGAGAATGGGTGAGATGAACAACACACAAGCTTGTAGCTAGTGTGTGGGGGTAGCAGTGATTGCTCATTTTCAGAGCCATGCAGAACTGATACCTTAGCAACCCATAGTGTTTTGGAAAGGTCTATAGGTGTACCAAAATTATCCAAGATTTTTCTGGTTTTATATTTTGAATGGTGAAGATTTTGGAGCACGTCTTCCAAAACTGCTTGGAAGCCCTAAACCCCTTAAAAATAGCTTGTTTTGAGTTACCCTAGTTTTACAACAAACCCAGATGGGAAAATTTTTTATCTTGTTTAAATTCCAAATGGGTATCTGAATATGTAAAAATATCTATGGGTTGTTAGGAAATTTTTGGGGAAAATACCAAAAAATAGTCCCAGAAGGGCTAGTCATTTAGGCCTAATAGCAGCCGGTAGAAGCAAGTTGGAAGCCTAGGGCTTGGAAGGAAGGTGCAGACCTTTATAATGAATAAAATGACCTTTAAAATACCTAAAAAACATAACCACAAACTTTAAACATGGTTAGAGTGAAGATCCTTGGCGGAGGTCTTTGGAGCCTAGCTGGAGTTTTGGGAAACTAGTAGGAGACCATCTCAAAATCAGAGATTTGGGTCAAAACCAACAAGAAACCTCAAGAGGCTATACCTAGGAGGCAAGCCAATATATTTTAGGCCTTGGAGGTCTAAGGAGTGTACCCTAACAAGTTACCTTGGAGGAGCTTGAGTAGAAGGGTGAGTTGAGGAGTTGGGGTGAGTAAGGGTGAATTGGAGAGCTAGGCACAAGATCTCTGCATCAGTAAGAATTGTTAGTTGAACATAGAAAAATTCATCATAGTCTTCTGGTTCCTTGGAATTTCCTTCACCATTTCTTTCTGCAAATTCATCAATTTTCACATTTTCACTTTCTACTATTTTGTTAGATGATTTGATCAGACATTTAAATGCTTTGCTTCTAGAAGAATAACCTAGAAATGTTCCTTCTTCACTCTTATGATCAAACTTGTCATTTCTATCATCTTTGTGAATATAGCATCTACTTCCAAAGATTTTAAAATAACTTACATTGGGTTTCTTATCATACCAGATTTCATATGGTGTCTTCAAAGTACCTTTCTTCAATTGTACTCTGTTTAGGGTGTAAACTATTGTGCTTATTGCTTCTCTCCAAAATGTTTGTGGCACCTTCTTTTCAATCATCAGTGTTCTAGCACAATCCATAATAGATATGTTTCTTGTCTCAGCTATTCCATTATGCTGTAGAGTTCTCGGTGCAGAGACTTGTCTTTTAATACCATGATCATTGCAGAATAAGTTGAATTCATCAAATGTGAACTCTCCTCGGCTATCTGATCTAAGACATTTCAGTTGTCTTCCTGTTTCATTTTCAACTCTTGCCTTGTACCATTTAAACATTTGAAAAGCTTCTGATTTATCTTTTAAAAACATTACTGACATCATCCTTGAATAGTCATCCACAAATAATATGAAATATTTATCATCATAATAACTTTGAACTTTCATAGGACCACAAAGATCAGTGTGAACTAGATCTAAAATTCCCTTAGAAGTGTAAGACTTACTTGTAAAGCTTGATCTTGTCATCTTACCCATTTGGCATCCTCAACACATAGCATTCTCAGGTTTTTCAAGACTCGGTAAACCTCTTACTCGGTGCTTCTTACTTATTTTGATCAGATTATCAAAATTTACATGACAAAACCTTTTATGCCATAACCAGGTATCATCTATCTTTGCATACAAACACTTGTTCTGAGTTGAGTCAAGGTGAAATGTGTTACCTTTTGTTTGTGTCTCGGTAGCAACTAACTTTCCATTCTTGTCATGAACTTTGACAATTCCTTTTTGAAATTATATTCGATAACCTGTGTTGTTTAGTTGTGCTACACTCAACAAATTGTATTTCAAACCTTCAACCCAATAAACATCATTGCATCTTGCATTGTCAAGAAGTGTTATAGATCCTTTACCTTTCACCAGACATGGTGCATCATTACCAAATCTAACATAGCCTCCATCATAATCTTCTAATATAACAAACTTGTGTTTATCTCCTATCATATGATGTGAGCATCCACTATCTATAATCCAAGAATCATTAGTGTTTATGTGAGATATTAGGGCTTTTTCTTCATACCTTTCTTCATCTGACCCATCTTTGATAGCCACATAAACTACTTCCTCTATATCAATATCATCTGATTTATCATCATTGGATTCCTCATCGGATATTAAGCATGTCTTTCTATCTCTTCTTTTGAAGTCTCGGTGTCCTCTGTAATGATTATCTTTTTGTCTGTCATCTTGGTAATCTCTCTTTTCAGTAAAATCTTTATCAGGACAGTTAGAAGCCATATGTCCTATTTTATCACAATTGAAATATTTCAAAGGTAGTTTTCCTTTATACTTACCTTTGCCTCTCGGTAACCTTTTGGCTAATAGTGCTTCAAACTCTTCTTGCTTTCTAATTTCCTCATACAGTTTGTGTACTTCTTCCATGTTCTTGTGAAATCTTTCACTTGCTCCACTATGGTCTCCTTCAGAGTACTTATACTTTCTTTCATTGTAATCATTAGATTCATCAAGATCAAAAGAACTAAATCCAGATTCAACTTTATTTACCGAAGATCCACTGTTATCAAAGTTACTTAACTCAAATGCATGTAGCTTACCAATAGTAGCATCTAAAGAAACTAGCATGTTAGGTACAGACCTCAATTCATTGATTGCAGAGACGTGGATTGCATAAGCCGGTAGAAGGGTTCTCAACAACTTACTTGTTATATCCTTTTCTTCAATAGTTCCACCCGCTCCTTTGATTTGATTGACAATCTCCTTTAGTCTTGTATTGTACTGAGTTATGTTCTCACCTTCATTCATCCTCATGGATTCAAGTTGTCCTCTTAGACAATCTACTTTTGCTCTTTGAACATGTTCATCTCCTCCATATACTGATATGAGCTTATCCCACACAGCCTTTGCATCATTGTAGCCTTCTAGATCATTAAACTCTGAATCGGTCAATGCAAATGTTATTTCAATCATTGCTTGAATATGTTTTTGCTTTGCCTTTATCTCTTCCATAGTCAATGGATAGGTGCTCGGTGTGACAAAATCATTCTCTAGATAATATATAGCATATTCTCTAACTCTTGATACATGCAGATTCACCCTTTTCTGTCATTTAGAGAAACTTGACTTGTTCAACTTTGGTGCATCCCTCTTATACATCTTTGGATCTTTAACTCAAGTGCCTTTAAAATTTTCTTCTAGAGTCCAAAGCTTTGATACCAATTGATAGTTTTGATACTAAATATAAGTACAGATACAATAACCAACAAGATGAGAAGGGGGAGTGAATCATACAAACTTAATCTTCTATAAAAATATCAGATTCAACCTCGGTAACATATATTTCAGTAATATAACCAAAATTGTTAAACTTGCAAACTCAAAAGCATATAAACATCATAAACCTCATAACACCAGATTTAACGTGGAAACCCAAATAGGGAAAAATTGCTATGGGATTTCGGACCCACTAAGAAATATACTCTTCTAGAGTATACTTGGTTAAAAGCAAATCCTGTTAAAGATTACAAACACATTGCTAGATGTGACTCGGTTAAGGGATTTCCCTAAGATCTGTTAGGATCTTCACCTTGTTAGAAGAGACCTTGTTAAAGGATTTCAAACACTCAATCAGAATGTCACCTTGCTAGAGGGTTTTACAAATAAGACTGTTAAGTCCATTCGGTTAATAGATTTTCTGTCACTTTCACAAAATAACAGTAAAAAAAATCTATCTACAACTTCACACCTAAAATGCTAAAGTAGATTCTTATTTTCTCAATACAATCAAGAAATATAACTAATCTTGTCCATCTGTTGGGCTTCTATACTCTGTTATTCAAACATGTCTTCAATCTTTTGTGCTCGATAATCACTATGTAGCATCCCTATGCATACACTTGCCCACATACATTGTTTATCAACAGTTCCCTATTTATAAACAATTAGTTAACTGCTTAATCTCCTTGATCACATTTCCCATGATCAATCATAGCCATCAGATCTTCAATCTTGTCCAGGTTCAATGTATCTTTCGATCTGAAAATGTTTTGCCCTGCTTTGGAGCTTGCATATATTTCTTGGAACTTGTGCTAGGGTATTGCGGTTCAATCTGCACTGTAGATATTCATGCCAACTTTCCTTTGCCTTAGATTCATTATCAAAATTCATGCACGGCATACCAATCATTTAATCAGTTCCATCTCATCAGCTTCCTTCATTAAATAACGCATGCAAACATTTAATGCATTCTGTTATAGCTCAATTACAACTCAGTAACAACTCAGTAAATACTAAACTTCACTCAGTAGACATTCTGCCTTCATTAACCGATAGTGATAACCTTAGGGTTTACTGACTAGGTTCCTTAGAGTTTACCGACTAGGTTCTTTTCTTGATAACATAGTATAGTATTAACCTTGCAATGTACAACATATGTATGATGTTAAAACAATCTAAACATCATGATCTCATCATTGTCTGACTCGGTAATAGTTGCCCATTGAATACCTTATTCACCCTCTTATTCATCATAATCTTTCTTGTGTCTTTTACTGACATCTTTATATTCTTCAAATCATACTTCTCAAGATATGGCAACATCATACTGAATTGGAAAATCAATTTCTTGACATCAATGACAAAATAATAATATCAAGACAGTAAACATCCTTAATCAGTTATATCCATAATCATCAACAACCTTCTCAATATCCTTATTGAAATGCCAACAATCTTTCATTGTCTGTTATAATGTTATATTTCCAACAACCCCAAGATTCTCTCTGAGATATTCATATGTTTGCTTAAGCAAAGGCCTTGTAAAAATATTTGCAATTTTCTTTGTAGTGTTCACAGAAACCAATCTCACTTCATTTACTTCAACGTTTGCTTTGAAAAAATTATACTTAATAGAAACATGCTTTGTTTTAGAGTAAAATACTAGATTCTTTGATATATCTATTGCTTCTGAATTATCACAGTAAATAATTACTGATTATTTGTATTATACCTTGATATCCTTCAACATTTTCTTGATCCATAATACCTGAGTGCAATTAGTTGTTGCTGCAACATATTCTACTTCTATTGTAGATAATGATGTGCAGGTCTGCTTCTTTCTGATCCATGAAATTAATCTTCTGCTAAGAAAGAATGCATTTCCAGTGGTACTCTTTCTATCATCCACATCTCCTACCCAATTTGCATCTGTATACACACATAACTCAAAATTGTCATTCTTAGCATACCATAAACCAAGATTTGTTGTGCCTTGCAGGTACCAGAAAATCCTTTTTACTGTAGTTTCATGATTTTCTTTAGGATTGCTTTGAAATCTTGAAACAATACATACTAAATTCATTATATCAGGTTTGGTTTGTGTTAAATATAGTAACCCTCCAATCATAGATTTTTACCTTGTTGGATTTATAGGAGCTAAATCATCCTTTAATGTCAATTTATTAGTTGTAGTCATAGGAGTGCTTACCGGTTTGGAGTTTTCCATCCCAAATTTCTTTAAAAGTTCCTTAAAGTATTTTGTTTAACAAATGAATATACCTTTATCTATTTGAGAAATCTGCAAACCTAGAAAATAATTTATCTCTCCAATCATGCACAAACAAGGATGCCACATGAGTGCACTGCAAGATGTAGATGACAAGGAGTCACTCCCGCCAGTAAGTGGATCTTATCTCCTATTATGCATAGTGTGACTCATAGTCATGAGAGATAAGGAAGAAGAGGCAAAGGCAGGTGTTTTGAAGGCTCACACCGGGTCTACCAATGAATCAAAGGAATGCCTCAAGTGCATGAAATCAAGGTTACTATACCAGTAGATGAACCCAGTAATGGATTTGGTTGATGATTCAATCCATACCGACACAGAAAACCTAGCAGAGGTAGATGCCAATGTGGATGCCACACATAGATGAGGTGGCAAGCATGCAGAGGTTGGTGGAGTCTCATGTAGAGATAGGAATTTCTATAGGTATGCATTCAATATGGATCCCGTGATTTGGGGATCGCATCACAAGAGTGTGGCTCGAGAAAGAATGAGCGATAGAGACAAATTAGGGAGTTGTTTGTACCTAGATCTAAGCAAGAAGATCTAATTGTGAGAAGACCTCAACAAGGAAAAACAGAAACATTAATGGCATTTTGACAGAGGTAGGTCGAGAGTCAAGGTCATGGTTGCTAAGATTAGAAGACGTGTATTGGAAGGTGTGTTAATGGTGGAGATGTATAGTTGGATTTCTAGGAGATTAGATCAGACAAGATCTGATTGGATTTGGTTTGCCTCAAGGTTGATGAGGAAACCCTAACCACCCAATGTTAAAATTGGGTTTTGGTAGGAAAACCAATTTATAAATATGGAAGTCAAAATTAGAGATGCTTGCTGCTGAATGAGAGAGTAGTGCTGCCAAAGAAAGGAAGATAGTGTTGCAAAGTGATCAAGTGTGACTTTTGCATGTGAGAACAGAGCAGTGTGAGGGATAACCAGGTTGAAGTGTTCAACCAATAGCAATGCAGAACTGGTAGTGTTCGTACCGGCAGAGCAGAAGTGAATGAAACAATAGAAAAGGCAAACATAGAACAGGCAGAGCATAGTACCAGTAAAGTGCAGAGTAGAGAGGAGGAGATCTAGTAGATCAGAGCAGAGGAGAGGTGAACTAGTAGAGTTTACCGGCAAGGAAGCAGTAGATGAGAGCAATAGAAGAATGAGTCGGTATAGATGAGAAGGTGTCTCATCAACAGAAAGAGGTATATGAGATGGTTACAATATTCACTTATAATAGTAGTATTAATTTTGTATTTGAAGTTATCTTTGTGAACACTGAGTTCTAGCTCGATGCAAGGGCTATAGATCCTTTAGGTTGTAGCCCATAAATAAGTCAGGGGTTGGTGCTCCTTGGGTTGGTGCCCTAAATCAGGGGTTGTAGCTCCTTGGGTTGTAGTCCTAAATATTGTGACAGAGTTTTGATTGTGAGGATGGAATGGAACAGTAGAGTCCAACAGCATTGCTCACTGAGTTTTTTCCCATCTTAGGTTTTCCTTATACATACTGGTGTTATGTGATGTCCTTGTGTGTGAATACATTTTTGTTTAGTCTCCTCACTAACCAGTGAGTCTACATTCAGCTAGATCTGTTAATTAGTATACTTTCATAGGGATAGCTAAAGGGAAAATTTTGAGAACCATTGATTCATCCCCCCCTCTTAGTAGTCCATTATGTCTAACAATTGGTATCAGAGCCTAGGTTCCTAGTTAGATGAGAGTTCTCCCATTTTGGTACTTTATAGCTTAAGGACACAATGGTTTGTTTAGTGTCAATCCCTACTCCATTTTTTGATGGTTTAAACTATTCCATTTGGAGTTGTAGAATGGACGTCTACCTATCCTCTCTAGGGTTTGATGTGTGGATGTCTTTTTTAAATGGATACCCTAGTAAGGTCACTCCTCTCATCAATTCAAATGCAGAAAGAAGAAACCAGTGCAATGAAGCAACAATCAAGGCTATACTCAGTGGGATAGCCAGTGATGTCTCCTCACAAGTGGATAGGTGCAGACCGGCAAAAATATTATGGGAGAGATTGAAGAAGCTCTTAGGAATTGAGCCAACTACTATAGAACTGGCTTGTGATGATATGATGAGAAATGCGTCTTATATTTTTGCAGAGGATGAAGGCAGATCTCCTAGCAACTACAACAATTATGATGAAGGAAACCACCTCTTCATGGCTCAAGAATTAGAAGATGAGAGGCACACATCTAAGAATAATCATGCAGATCACTCCTACCGGCAAGATGTGTTTGGCAGTGATAGTGAAGGTGAAGACGAAGAGGAAGTAGAAGTTGATCTTGAAGGAGAGTTTGTAAATGCACTTGAAAAACTCAGTAGAGTGAGAAAGTAATACAAGTTATTCAAGAATTCTTCTATAGTGGAGTAGAACCGGTTGACAAAATTCCTTGAAGAATCTGAGAAATGTATCTCAGAATTGAAGACTCAAGAGGAAGACACCAAGGAGTGTTGGTGCATTGATCTAGCCTCTGAGCTAGAAGTAAAAGATAAAGAATATCAACAACTGCTTAGAGAAATGGAGGTTCTCTGAAATGACCTTGAGAAATGTCAAGATGAGCTCAAAATGTAAGTAGTGATGGAAGTAGTGATGCCTTGGACAAAATGTTGAAAAAGCAAAAGCATGCTAAGGACACTGAAGGATTAGGAAGTGGTGCTGGTGAATTCTCCACTAGCAAGAATGTCCCCCACAATGGCATTTTGTTTGTCTCCTCAAATGGAGAAAATAAATGCCAAACCTTCACAGTGAGAAATACTCCCAGGAAGAAGGTTGATCTAAACACAACTAGTGAAATCTTGTAGACAAGGATGAAGACCAGTGCTACAAGAAGGAGGACCAATGCAAATCCCAAAGGAAAAGGGATGATGGGAGAAGATAGCTTCATCAAAAGTGAGAACATGAGAAGACAGCTAAGAAGACCTCCTATCGGCAGAGGACAAAGCAAGTGTGGTAGAAGAAGAGACTAGATGGAATAGATGTACAAAATGGACAATCTAGGATCCATCCTCAAAGAAGGAGAAGTGGAGATGCTAGACTGGTAAGATCTCCCCATATATGGAAAAATAAATTTGTAAGTCACCTTCTCCAGTTATTGCTTTGCATGTAATGCTTATGGCCATAAGGCAGAGGAATGTAGAAAGAGATCTAGAAGGAATAATCTAGGATCCCATAGACATCATCCATATGAGAAAAATTTATGAAGGAATAGATACATGCATGTCTCCTCTCCCGATTATGCTAGAAAGAATCCATTTTTTGTTCCTAATAATGTGAATGTTGTATGTTAAAACTGTAATGGATCTGGCCATAAAGAGTTTGAACGCAAGAAGAGGAACCTGGAGTCACAAGGAGGTCGATATAGAAACTATGCTCTACATAAAAGTGGGTACAAAGCATATGGAAGTCAGAGATCTGCATGGAACCACAGGAGAAATGTCCTTGTAGGAGTAAGAGATCCACCGGTTTCAGTTGCTAGACATGGCAACATGACCAAGAGAAGATGGTCAAACCGGTATGTTAAGAGATTCCCCAATCATGAAGTTGGGATGGATGTTGTGTGCTATTATAGCACTATTTCCAGTTGTGATGTAGGGTCCAAGAAAGGAAGGGTCCACCAGCAGAAGATGGTAAGACCTACTCCCAAGTTTGAAAAAAGGGAAGAAGAATGAGACCAAGTAGGTATGGAGGAAGGGGACCATGGACTGACACTGTGCACTCATTGCATAGGTGATATCTCCTAAGGCCTAAAGGAGATGTAGGTCCTTAGGGGGATTAATATATGGAACTTATCATTCACCCCCTCAGTGAAGAAGGACACATGGAAGATCAAACTACTGTCGGTATGAAGGAATAAAATGAGAAGATAAGTGTGTGTAGAGGCTACCATGACTATACACCTACAAAGGAATTTTGGATCACTACTACTATGTCAAAGTATGATGAGATAATAATTAGAATCAGATACAAAGTGACACAAAGGTTAGGAGTCATAGGAAGGTGCTCTAGTAGTGATAGTGGATCGGTACAGGAAACCGGTATGTGTAGGATGTTACCGGCATGAATGCTAATAGGTACTTGCAAGTTATGTAAGACAATGAGGTTGGAAATCATTGCAGTAGCCCCGATAGCATAGAATGTGAAGTTATATCTCAGGTGGTGTTGATGAAGACCCGAATAACATATGTTGACCCAGTGCTTGATATGTAGGCATGCATTCTTTTGGGATAACCGATTTAATTTATGGAATGGTGTGGTTTCAGGATCATGTCATAGGCTTTGGTGGATATGATGAAGCTAAAGATCATCATATGATCTCACTTGCACAGCTCAACTAGTACATGGAGATGATTGGAACCTTGGTATTGGACCTGAGATGTATGACTCAGGGGAGTTCAAGTGGTTATGATGCAAGGTTGACATGCTTGAACTTGAAAGTGTAAGTGCATTGATTGCCCGAACTACAGATGATGGAAGTTATAGTAGGAATACCCAGGAGAGTTTCATTGTTATGGGTATCTACTTGTCATTTGGCTGGTTATATTCATGGTACAATCACATTTGATTCTAAAGAAATTTGGGATCAAACGAGAAGTGATGCAGTTTGACCGACAGGTGAGTAGTATTCACTGACACATCTCTCTACAATTGAGTATTTTAACAAATGGTAAACATTTACATGCTCAAGTGGTGTCAGTTGATGGTTCAGTCCTCCATCTCAAGTGCAATGACTAGAGAAGATGTAACAATTGGTATCAAAAGAGGAGATACATCTCGTAAAGAAAAAGGGGAGAAATAATTCTTTTAGTGCCTGATAAATATGAGGAATGATACCCTGATAGTGCCCTTTTCCATTATTGTCAAAGGGGGAGAAGGATTCTATAGTATACAACATACTACATATGTGAGAATCTATGGATCATAGAAAGGGGGAGAAGGATTATGTAGTATGTCGAATGCTACATGTGTTGACATCAATGCCAAAGGGGGAGATTGTTGGCATTGTGTTGTCATTGATGTCAACTGGTATGGGATGACTACCGGTATGAGAGATGTATGTGCAACACAGTCATGAAAGAGTATAGGATGAGATATCTTTGATATCTTCTTGTGTTGCAGAATGCCAGTAAGGTAAGGAAGAGAATATCATTTAGAGGAATGATCAATGGAGTCACCAGTACACAAGTTAGTGCCTAAGTTGTATGGATGAGATGAATAGGTTATCAGTACAATGCATCACCGATAAGGAAAGGATTTCAACTGGTAAGTGATGTGTTGACATGGAGAATTCAGATCAACCAAGTGAGTGGTTGTCAGCCTGCAAATGTCATGACCAGTGTACAAGCAGGATGAGCAAGGTGCTTGGATGTTGTTTGTGATGAAGAGGTAGAATGTTTCCTAAATCACATCAACATTGGAGGAGAAGAATGAATAGGTCACAGGTATTCTATGAGGTTGCAGAACAACAAGAATCCCACCTGACGAAGATACAATCACCATGTGAAGAGATGACTAACACTGAATGTGCCAACACCTGATCGCATGTGCCTGTTTGAAGATGTTCTGCACAAACAGGGATGCCACATGAGTGCATTGCAAGATGTAGATAACAAGGACTCGCCCACTGGTAAGTGGATCTTATCTCCTATTATGCATAGTGTGCATCATAGTCATGAGAGATAAGGAAGAAGAGGAGAAGGCATGTGTTTTGAAGGCTCACACCGGGTCTATCGGTGAATCAAAGGAATGCCTCAAGTGCATGAAATCAGGGTTAGTATACTGGCATATGAACCCGATAATGGAGTTGTTCAGTGATTCAATCCATACCAACACAAAAAACCTAGAAGAGGTAGATGATGACATGAATGCCATGAAGATATGAGGTGGCAAGCATGCAGAGGTCGGTGGAGTGTCATGTAGAGATAGGAATTTCTACAAGTATGCATTCAATATGGATCGTGAGATTTGGGGATCAGATTAGAAGAGTGTGGCTTGAGGAAGAATGAGTGATAGAGACAAATTAGTAAGCTTTTGGTTCTTGGATATAAGCAAGAAGATCAGATTGTGAGAAGACCTCAAGAAGGAAACAACAAAAACAGTAATGGCATTTTGATAGAGGCAGGTCAAGAGTCGAGGTCATGGTTGCTAAGATTAGAAGACGTGTATTGGACAGTGTGTTAATGGTAGAGATGTATAGTTGGCTGTCTAGGAGATTAGATCAGACAAGATCTGATTGCATTCGGTTTGCCTTGAGGTTGATGAGGAAACCCTAACCGCCCAATGTTTGAATTGTTTTTTGGAGGGAAAACCAATTTATAAATATGGAAGTCAAAATCAAAGATGCTTGCTGCTGAGTGAGAGAGTAGTACTGCCAAAGAAAGATAGATAGTGTTGCAAAGTGATCAAGTGTTACTTTTGCATGTGAGAATAGAGAAATGTGAGGGAGAACTAGGTTGAAGTGTTCATCTGGTAGCAGTGCAGAATCGGTAGTGTTCATACCAGCAGAGAAAAAGTGAAGGAAGTGGTAGAAAAGGAAGACATGGAACATGCAGAGCATAGTACTAGTAAAGTGCAAAGCAGAGTAGAGGAGATGTGAACTAGTAGATTTTACCGGCAAGGAAGAAGAAGATGAGAGCAGTAGAAAAATGAGTCGGTATAGCTAAGAAGGTGTCTCACTAATACAAAGAGATATATGAGAAGCTTACAAGATTCACTTGTAACAGTAGTATTAATTTTGTATTTAAAGTTATCTTTATGAACACTTGTTGGCAAAATGGTCAGCGCTCCCCTTGGCATTCATGACAAGGTACTAACCACCTCACGTGTGATCCATTTATCTACAATTTGTATCGGACATTGACAGATCGGTCTTTTGACGTAATGACAAATTGGGCCAACAAATGGTATCAGAGCGTTGGCTCATGGGTTCAAATCCCCTCGGGTAATGCTGAGGGGGATATTTTTGGCAAAATGGTCAGTGCTCCCCTTAGGATTCATGACAAGGGACTAACCGCCTCATAGACAATCCATATCTCTACAGTTTGTATCGGACATTGACAGATCAGTCTTTTGACGTAACGTTAAACTGGGCTAACAACACTGAGTTGTATCTCAATGTAGGTGTTGTACCTCCTTTGGGTTCTAGCCCATAAATAAGTCATGGGTTGGTGCCCTAAATCAGGGGTTGTAGCCCTAAACATTGTAATAGAGTTTTGATTGTGAGGCTGGATTTGAGAAGTAGACTCTAGTAGCTTTTCTCACTAAAGTTTTTCCCATCTTGGGTTTTCCTCATACATACTAGTGTTATGTGGTGTCCCTGTGTGTGAATACATTTGTGTTTAGTCTCCTCACTAACCCGTGAGTCTACATTCAACTAGATTTGTTAATTAGTATACTTTCATAGGGATAGCTAAAGGGAAAAGTTTGACAACCATTGATTCACCCCCCCTCTCAGTGGTGAATTGTATCTAACAATTAAGTTGTATAGGGTATATAGGTTACTTGGATTAGAACATTTTGATATAATCATGGTAATGAAAATGTAAAGGAGATGTGGATGTGATATGATGTGAAATATATCAGAGGATATTTTTGTAAGGGTTATTGTGGTAAAGGGTTTAGGATTTTAGAGTAGAACAGACAGAGCTTAAACTGGAACTATATTTTGGCATAGAAGATGCTATCTTAGTAGTTCAACAGTTCTCTAGATTGTAGTCTAGATTTATATGTAGTCAGTGAGGCTCCTTTTATGATTGAGTAGTGTGTTCTTGGTTGTAAGCCTTCCTGCAAGTGCAGGCCCCTTATATTTTGTAATATCTCTTCATATAGCCAGTGGATTGATATTGTGGTTCACAAATCCCACTGTGATTTTTCCTCTTTTGGGTTATCCATGTATAATTTTGTGTGTTATGGTTCTCATTTATGTGATTGTCTTATTGGTTTCTTTACTTCTTTTAATTATGTATGTAGCGGTATACCGGTTGGTGTATGCATGTTTTAATAAGGTTAAAATTGGACTTCCCGGTATAACACTGATTCACCCCCCCCCCCCCTCTTAGTGTTATTGGATTCCAACAATTGGTATCAAAACTTTGTGCCTCCGAGGAAGTTTAACAACTTGAGGGAGATCCTGAATCCAGAATCCATGGACATGGGTTTGGAGAAACAACTTGAGATGGAAATTGAAGATTATGATGCTGAAAGGTTGAAGAACTTGAAGCTACAAGATTAATTGAATTCTGATAAGGAATTCATTCTTGTCCTACAAGAGAGGCTATAATTTGTTCAAGCTAGGAGAATGGAACTTTTTCAAAGTTGGGATTATGAAGAGAAAGAGGTACTTAAGGAACAATGTCAGAAGCTGAGTCAGGAGTGTTGTGAAATATGGATCGAAGAATAATGACAGCGATTCTGGAAGACTGATTGCCGTGAGTTATTGATCATCTCCATCATTGAATCTAGTTGAAATATAAGAGGAAAGGTTGCCTACGTAGGGACATGTCCATATGTGGTAGTTGCCACATATGGACATGCCCCTACGGAGGCAACCGTTCATACCAATTAGTTTGTTTATGTTTAATTTCTGAACTATATGCTCTGTTAATATATCACTCTCCAGATAATAACCGATTTACCATCAGTTAGATTCACAAGGGCTATATCTTAACACTCCCTCTTAGCAGGAGTGGATCTAAGTAATTTTCTTGGGAGCATATTTTGTCATGACTTCCAACACAATTCGGGACAACATTTAATATAGTCTTGTCATGACAATAAACTCAATATCATGATATCTGGCTTAGTCTGAGACAATCACTTAAGAAGACAATCATGAGATGATCACATACTTTAGGATCAAGATATCCGACACAGTCTGGGACAACAACTTAATGTAGTCAATCTTGATACTTGGTCAACTATTGTCAAGATTGTCACCTTGAAATAGTAACCTTAAACATAAGAAGATCGTCATCTTCTTGAACATAGTTAGAATATTGCAATATACATTTTATTTATTTATTCATGAACAAATTACACATGGTAGGAATTTCATCCTAATAATCTCAATTATAATTTAGTCATACCAAGTTTACTTCTGAAGTATTCTATCTTCAATCTTGCAAGTGGCCTGGTGAAGATATTAGCATTTTGTTCTTCAGTACTGATGTACACTAGTTTTATGATGTTTCAATCTATCATATCTCTTATGTAGTGATAAGGGATCTCAATATGTTTGGATCGATTGTGAAAAACTGGATTTACTGAGAGCTTGATATAGCTCTAATTATCACAGTGAATTATTGTTGAATTCAGAGTTTTTCCAAATAATCCAAATAATAACTTTCTTAGCCATACCGCTTCATGAGCTCCCATGGAGGCTACCATATATTCTGCTTCGGTGGAGCTTTGTGCAACTGCTAACTATTTTCTGCTGAACCAAGATATCATAGCAGAACCAAGACTAAAGCAACACCCTATAGTACTTTTACGGTCAGTGGTACTTCCAGCCCAATCAGAATTAGAATATCCTTCAAGTTGAATCTCAACATTTTCATACTTTAAGCCAAGTCCGATTGTGCCTCGTAAATATCTTAGAATGTGTTTAGCAGCCATTAGATGTATCTTCTTGGGTTCACACATGAAGTGACTTAATACATTTGTAGCATAGTAGATATCAAGACGAGTATTTACCAAATACATGAGTGAACCGATGATTTGTCTGTAGAGTGTGGGATCTGTAGGTTCTGAATCTTCTGCCTCAATTTTCAGCTTGTGCAAATTAGTTTTCATTGGTGTAGCTAATGGCTTACACTCCATCATCCCAAATCTAGTTAGAATATCTGTGGTGTACTTTCCTTGATTTAGGAAGATGTAGTTTTTCTTCTGCCATACTTCTAATCCCAGAAAATAATGTAGAAGCCCTAGATCCTTCATATCGAGTTTTGTTGCCAGATCTTGCTTACATTTCTCAATGAGATTATCCTCTCCTATTATCAAAAGATCATCCATGTAGAGGACCAATATAATCATATTGCCATTTGAAACCTTGAAGTAGATGTTGGGATCTGCTAGGTTCTTGGAGTACCCTAGTTTGGAGAGATAGTTGTCTATCCTTGCATACCAGGCCCTAGGTGCTTGTTTTAACCCATAGAGAGCTTTCTTTAGTTTACAAACATAGCAATTTTTATCACATATGGTGAATCCTTCTGGTTGTTCTATATATACTTCTTCTTCAATTGAACCATTTAGGAAGGCAGTCTTTACATCCATTTGGTGAATTTTCCATCCTTTGGATGCTGCAATTGCAATGATTGTTCTTATTGACGTATACCGGGCAACTGGGGCAAATGTCTCTTCATAATCAATTCCTGCTTTCTGAGAGAATCCCGTGGCCACAAAGCGAGCTTTATGTTTTTCAATGCTACCATCAGATGCATATTTGATCTTGAATAACCACTTGGATGAGACAACTGATTTGTCTTTTGGTCTAGGCACTATATCTCAAACACCATTCTTTAGTATAGATTGATATTCTTCGACCATAGCATCTTTCCAAGCCTATTTTGATAAGGCTTCTCTGACATTTGTTGGTTCAGAATTTGTGAGTTTGATTAGAAGTGCAGCATAACATTTTAGAGTTCTTGTTCTCTTATTTTCTTTGGAAATTTCATTTGGTTCTACATTATTCTCTTCAATCATTTTCCTTGCCCATAGAGGTCTTTTCTTGTTATTGAGTGTTTCAATATTTTCATCAACAAGAGGTTTAGAAGCTCTTATGATGTCCTCCCTCTTAGTGTCTGAAGGTTTGGAATTTTCTATGATATTCTCCCTCTCAATCTCAGTTATGTGATCTTCTTCTTCTTTAGTAATGTTATCATCCTCAGGTTCTTTGAGTGTAGTGTTTTCTTCAAACTTTACATCTCTACTTATCTCAACAGATTTTTTCCCTGGAATGTAAATGTGATATCCTTTAGTATTTTCACTATAGCCAATGAAGATACCTCTTTTTCTGGATGGTTCTAGTTTTGTCCTCTTTTCTTTAGGAACATGGATATATACGGGACAGCCAAATATCCTTAAATGACTTAAGTCTAGTTTGTTCCCTGTAAAAGCTTCTTCAGGAGTTATGTTTTCTAGAATTGAGTGCAGACATTTGTTTTGAATGTAGACTATTGTATTTGAAGCTTCTACCCAGAATAAAGTGTGTAAGTTTTGGTCATGCATCATGGCTTTTGCTACTTCAATTATGGTTATGATCTTTCTTTCTGCTACTCCATTCTGTTGTGGATTATATGGTACATTATACTCCCTCTTAATCCCAACAGAATTACAAAAGTCTTTGAAGTTGTCAGATGTATATTCTCCCCCATTGTCAGATCTTAACACCTTAATTTTCTTCCCTGACTGGTTTTCTACTAGTGCCTTGAATTCTTTGAACTTAGATAGTACTTCATTTGAGTCTTTGCACTTTAGAAAATATATCCATGTTTTTCAAGAGTAGTCATCAACAAAGATTATGTAGTATAAGGATCCAGTTAGGGATAGTGTTGACATGGGACCGCATAGGTTTGAGTGAATTAGTTCTAAAATAACTTTTGATTTGTGCTCACTTGAGGGAAAAGAAACTTTCACATTCTTTCCCAAGGCACATCCTTTGCAAATGCCCATGTGTTCAGATTTTAGTTGGGGCAGTCCTGAAGTAATCTTCTTGATGTTGGATAAAGCACTATATCTTAGGTGTCCTAATCTTTTGTGCCATAATTCATTATTATTTGAAACTTCAAGATTTAGTGCTTCCTTTTGATCACTGCATAGTTTGTATAGGCTACCATCTCTTGAACCTACTGTTATGGCATTTTTGATATTTGTATTTTTAGGCCAGAGTAGAACTTTATCTTCATTGAAGGTAACCCGATATCCTTGATCAGCTAGGCCTGAGATTGAGACTAGATTTGTTTTTATTCTAGGTACAAACAGAACATCCTTTAATTGTAGAGATACTCCATTTCTTAGTTTGATAGTCTCATGTCCCCTCTTTAGTATGACATGACACTTTACATGGATTTGCCTATTCTAGACTCTCGTAGGCAGATGGTTGTGATGAGAGAGTCATTTTGGCGTTTATTTGGTGATTGGATGGCGCATTATGCTCTTGGAGACATTATATTTATTATTACTTTTTATTTGGGGCCAAAATGTTATTGAGGTGCACTTTTTATTTTATGAAGTAACTTTTTATCTAAAAAGTGCAATGAGGCTTCTAGAAGATTCTATTATGGATACTTCTAGAAAGTCATGGATACTTCTAGAAAGACTAAGAGGCTTCTAGAAGATTCTATTATGGATACTTTTAGAAAGTTATGGATACTTCTAGAAAGACTAAGAGGCTTCTAGAAGATTCTATTATGTGTATAAATAGACCCCGTGGGTCTCTCATTTGGTATCGAAGTCTATTTTCTCTAGAGCATCTACTTGAGCATTTGTGGAGCTTGAAGGTCTGCAAATATCATTGATCTTTGGGAACGATAGCTCCCTTAGATTAGCATAACTGAGGAAGTGAAATATCTTCTGAAGGCTTGCATTATTGGAGATGGTACTCAGCCATTTCATGTTGGATTTCAATTGAAGGTTGATTTGAGGGCTTGTATTTGGTGAATAAGGGTTTTGAATTCATCCCAACACAAAATTTGGTACTGCAGCCGCACAGTATGACCCAGGTATGGCCTGTAGTAGGGATAGTACGGTAATGACAGCAGGGCATTCTTGGGATAGTCCAGTCCTCCTTTCATCAGCATTTCATAATCGGAGTTCAAGGAGCGATTTCCAGGTTCCATTGCATGGTTTTTGTTGTCAATTTTTATGATAGAAGTGCACAGTTGTAACAGTCATATATGTATTCAGAAAACAGTCCATTGTAATCAGACATTGCTATCTTGTAGTTGGATTGATATAGTAGAGAAGGTGCATTGCAAGGTCATTGTTCATGTGTGATAGTTTATACATTCTCTTGTCATAAATTCAGTGCTCATGTGTAAGAGTTTGTAACAGTCATACATTTTTAGAAAATTAGTCTACTGAACAATGCAATCAAAATTTGGGAAATTCATGATATATTAGCATTGAAGTCCTTGCATGAATATTTATAGTTTCATTATTGTTTATTGTGTTACATTTCAATATTGGTATTGTTATCTCAATTGTACTTGATGCTCAAAACAACTATCATATTGAAACACTACATCACAAACAAAACAATTCAGTGCATGCCAAGTGTTTGACAAATTGTCTCAGTTCAGATTTGGGGTTTATTAGTGGCCTTTATAGTAAGGGTCATTACAGTGGTATCAGAGTGGTGTTCTTGCCATCCTGTTGGGTAAGAAACATTTATGCATCCATCAGTATTGGGGCATCACAGGTACTACACACGTAGAAGAGCAGCACTAGAGGGTGAACAGGAGTACAGAAACATTCTTACCATGGGTGAGAGATAGTCACAGAGTCCACCTAGAGTTCCCAGGAATGAGGATGATGAGGCTAGGGACTTTTTCAGAACCATGGCTACTGGACAGTAGGAGATAGTCCAGTCATTGCATGCTTTGACCACTATGATGGAGAGAGTGGTTTAGCCCAAAGTTCAGGAGTAGGGTAGAGTTTCACCTGATCGTGACAATAGGAGTGTAGTAGGTTCACAGGGTGCTCCTAGGCACAGGTCTTGGACAGTGGATAGACCTACTCATCCTACTTTCCTTAGAGAGGAGGCTCAGGAGGCAGGAGAGGGTGATGTACAAGATGAGTTTCAGGATGATCTTAGAGCTACTACTGCAAAGTGGCAGGCATTACCAACACATGTACATGAGTTACTTAATTTTGATCGTTACCTGAATCAGAGGAGAGAGCACATGAGGAGTACTCAGCAGAACAGGAGACCTAGAGGCCATGACAGTGAGTTGCAGCGAGCTGCTAGCAAGCTCACTTTACTTTCCTTTGATGGTAGTGGACGGATGACAGCACAGGCATGGATACATAAGTTGGATACCTTCTTAGCATTGAGGCCCATGTCGGAGATAGATGCCATCAGATACGCCACCTTGTATTTGGAGGGCGCAGCTCATGACTGGTGGTCACATGGTATGGTTACTTTACAGCACAACCAGGTGACTTCATACCAGGATTTTCTAGATAGATTGGTGGAGCATTTTGATAGGAAGGATCCTGAGATATTCTTTCATGATCTTGCACAGTTGAGATAGATAGGCAGCTCGGAGATGTATATCAGTGAGTTTCAACGATTGTCAGTTATGGTACAGGATGTATCAGAAAGACGGTTGGTCATACTATTCACTGAGGGATTGTCTGAACCCCTCAAGGGTTGGATCAAGGCATTGGAACCATCAACATTACAGGAGGCCATGAGGAAAGCTCGCAGTATGGAGCTTACAACACCTTCTAGCAAATTCACCCCTAGGAGTTCTACTTCTTTCAGAGATAATAAGAAGTTTAATAAGGAGAAAGGGAGGAAGGTTGATACCAAGGGGAAATCCACCACACCCTTGGATACTGAGGCACTTAATGACCTACGCAGGAAGAAGCTATGCTTCTATTGCAAAGGTCCTTATGATAGGGATCATGACTGTCCGTTAAAGCCTAAGGGGAAGACCAATAGAGTTATGTGGGCATACTATGAGGACTCAGATTCAGATAGCACAGTACATGAGGATGAGCACAGTGACATAGAGCCTGAGGTAGAGGCAGAGGCTACAGAGCCTAAGGATGAGCTGGAGTTACATTTGCAGCAGGCATGCTTGTCCAGTATCCAGCAGGAGGGGTCCTTTAGATCGCGTGGAGTTCTAGCAGGACAGAAGGTGATTACCCTAGTTGACACAGGTGCTACACACAATTTCATTGATACACGATTGGTTGAGCATCATGGCATTGAGGTAGAGGATTTTGAGGGTCTCCGAGTATAGGTTGCTAATGGTTACACTCTTAAGTGTAATAGGATGATTAGAAACATGCCTCTACGCTTGAACAATTATGAGTTCATAACGGATTACCATGTAGTTAACATGGGTGACCTAGACATTGTATTGGGGATGACTTGGTTACATTCATTGGGTGAGGTCACTCTCAAACTCAGAGACATGGAGATTAAGTTTGAGGTTGATGGGAGATAGCATGTATTAAGGGCTATCAGAAATAGTGATGTTAGAACTATTTCTTTCAGGCGCATGGAGAGGTTGGTTAGACACGATGGGATTGGATGGGCAGCCATGTGTACTCTCATGCCTACACAGGAGGAGCATCAGAAGGTAGAGTATCACCCTGAAATTCAGAGATTGAGAGAACGGTATGATAGGGTGTTCAGTGACATTCCACCTGGTGCACCACTTGACAGGGGAATAGAGCACATCATTGAGTTAGAGGAGGGTGCTAAACCCGTGATGATCACACCATACAAGCATCCTAAGAGACTCAAGAATGAGATTGAGAAAACCATCAAGGAGCTGCTTGAGATGGGGCATATTAGACCGAGCAAGTCTCCTTTTGCTTCTTCAGTAGTGTTGGTGAAGAAGAAGGATGGCTCGTTATGTATGTGCATTGACTATTGGGTGTTGAACAAGAGGACTATTAAGAACAGATACCCTATCCCACGGATTGATGAGCTGATAGATGAGCTTCATGGGGCATGCTACTTCAGCAAGATAGATTTGAGATCAGGATATCATTAGATCAAAGTTAGAGAGCAAGATGTGGAGAAGACGACATTTAGATGTCATTGTGGACACTTTGAGTTTGTGGTCATGCCATTTGGGTTGACCAATGCACCAACTACTTTTCAGTCTATGATGAATAAGGTCTTCCATCATTAATTGAGGAGATTTGTATTGGTTTTCTTTGATGACATTTTGGTATACAGCAGATCATGGCAGGAACATCTTGAGCATCTGGAGACAGTATTAAGCATATTGCAGAAGGAGTCCTTGTATACCAAGGAGTCCAAGTGTGATTTGGGTATGACTGAGCTCTTGTATTTAGGACATATTATCAGTGTAGAGGGAGTAAGGATGGATCCTGATAAGATCCGTGCTATAGTAGAGTGGCCTATTCCTGAGAACTTGACACAGTTGAGAGGGTTCCTGGGCCTATGTGGCTTCTACCGCAGATTCGTTAGTGGATACTCACAACATGCAGCCCCTATGATAGATTTGCTGAAGAAGGGGGCCTTTGATTGGACACCGGAGGCACAGACTTGCTTTGACAGGTTCAAGGAGATCATGACCTCATGCCCGGTGTTAGCCTTGCCTGATTTCTCGAAGCCATTTGAGCTTCAATGTGATGCATCCGGCGATGGTATAGGTGCTGTGTTGATGCAGGACAAGCACCCTATTGCATATGAGAGAAGGAAACTCTGTGGTCTAGAGAGATCTTTTAGCATCTATGACAAGGAGATGTTAGCCATCATGCACGCATTGGCTAAGTTTAGACAGTATCTAGTGGGTGGTAAGTTTTGTATTAAAACTGACCACAACAGTTTGAGGCATTTCCTTAGTCAGAGAGATCTCAACGATAGACAGCAGAAGTGGGTGAGTAAGCTACAAGCTTACAATTTTGACATATCATATGTGAGAGGGACTCAGAATGTGGTAGCGGATGCATTGTCACGTAGACCACATCTCAGTGCATTGATTGAAATATCAGAGGATTGGAGACATATGATAGTGGCAGAGTATGCTAGAGACCTATGGGCATCAGGGATAGTTGATGGGTCAGTTATTGATACCCGGTATACACTTGTAGATGATTTGATTATCTACAAGAGCAGGATATTTCTAGTCCCAGGATCGAAGGTGAAGCAATCTATATTGAGGGCTCTTCATGATTCACCTAGAGTTGGTCACCTCGGGTACTTCAAGACATATAGACAGGTTCGAGAGCGGTTCACTTGGAAAGGGCTTAAGTCAGATGTTTTGCAGTATGTTTGTGATTGCCCTGTTTGTCAGCAAAACAAACAAGAGCACACCTTTCCAGCTGGGCTCCTACAGCCACTTCCCATTTTGGATCAGAAGTGGGAATGCATATCTATGGACTTCATTATGGGCTTACCCAAGGCTCAAGGGCATGATTGCATCTACGTAGTAGTGGATAGACTGACGAAGTATGCACACTTTTTTCCCATCACTACTACTTACACAGCAGTACAGGGAGCTGAGGTCTTCTTCAGAGGGGTCTTCAGATTGCATGGGATACCCCGCAGCATAGTGAGTGACAGGGATAGTAGATTTTTGAGTCACTTTTGGCAGGAGGTATTCAAACTTTGTGGCACTGAGCTTACACCTAGCACTAGTTATCACCCACAAACGGATGGACAGACGGAGATAGTGAACAAGTGGGTGGAAGGTTATTTGAGGAATTACGTGGTTGGTCAGCAGAGGGCATGGGTGAGATGGATTCATTTGTGTGAGTATTGTTACAATACCACATTCCACATGTTGATTCAGGTGACACCTTTCAGAGCTCTATATGGGTATGATGCGCCTAACTTCATTGATTTGCTGATGTCTGATGTTAGAGTTCCACACGTTGGGGATTTGCTTCAGGAGAGCAAGGACATTGTTGATGCTCTCAAGGATAATATGGCCAGGGCACAGAATCAGTACAAGCAGTATGCAGATTAGAAGTGGATTGAGAGGAGTTTTGAGGTTGGTGATATGGTTTACCTCATGCTTCAACCCTACAGACAGTCTACTCTTAAGAAGAGTGGGTCAGAAAAGCTTAAGCCGCGCTATTATGGGCCTTTCAGGATTATCAGGCGGGTAGGAGAGTTGGCTTATGAGCTTGAGCTTCCAGCAGATAGCAGGGTGCACAATGTGTTCCATGTGTCACGCCTTAAGAAGGCATTAGGACAGCATGTTGTGCCTTCCACAGTGCTACCACCCCTGGATGATGAGGGGAAGTTGATATTGGTGCCAGAGTCTATTTTGGATAGTAGGGAGAAATAGCTCCGCATGAGAGTTATCAGGGAGTATTTGGTGAAGTGGAGAGATCTTCCTGTTGAGGATGCCACTTGGGAGACTGAAGCCATTCTACAGCATCCTGCATTGAGATTGCTTGAGGCCAAGCAATTTCAGGAAGGGCGGACTATCATGTCCCCTCTTTAGTATGACATGACACTTTACGTGGATTTTCCTATTCCAGACTCTCGTAGGCAGATCCTTGTGATGAGAGAGTCATTTTGGCATTTATTTGGTGATTGGATGGCGCATTATGCTCTTGGAGACATTATATTTATTATTACTTTTTATTTGGGGCCAAAATGTTATTGAGGTGCACTTTTTATTTTATGAAGTAACTTTTTATCTAAAAAGTGCAATGAGGCTTCTAGAAGATTCTATTATGGATACTTCTAGAAAGTCATGGATACTTCTAGAAAGACTAAGAGGCTTCTAGAAGATTCTATTATGGATACTTCTAGAAAGACTAAGAGGCTTCTAGAAGATTCTATTATGTGTATAAATAGACCCCGTGGGTCTCTCATTTGGTATCGAAGTCTATTTTCTCTAGTGCATCTACTTGAGCATTTGTGGAGCTTGAAGGTCTGCAAATATCATTGATCTTTGGGAACGATAACTCCCTTAGATTAGCATAACTGAGGAAGTGAAATATCTTCTGAAGGGTTGCATTATTAGAGATGGTACTCAGCCATTTCAAGTTGGATTTCAATTGAAGGTTGATTTGAGGGCTTGTATTTGGTGAATAAGGGTTTTGAATTCATCCCAACACAAAATTTGGTACTGCAGCCGCACAGTACGACCCAGGTACGACCTGCAGTAGGGATAGTACGGTAGTGACAGTAGGGCATTCTTGGGATAGTCCAGTCCTCCTTTCATCAGCATTTCATAATTGGAGTTCAAGGAGTGATTTCCAGGTTCCATTGCATGGTTTTTGTTGTCAATTTTTATGATAGAAGTGCAACAGTCATATATGTATTCAGAAAATAGTCCATTGTAATCAGACATTGCTATCTTGTAGTTGGATTGATATAGTAGAGAAGGTGCATTGCAAGGTCATTGTTCATGTGTGATAGTTTATACATTCTCTTGTCATAAATTTAGTGCTCATGTGTAAGAGTTTGTAACAATCATACATTTTTAGAAAATTAGTCTATTGAACAATGCAATCAGAATTTGGGAAATTCATGATATATTAGCATTGAAGTCCTTGCATGAATATTTATAGTTTCATTATTGTTTATTGTGTTACATTTCAATATTGGTATTGTTATCTCAATTGTACTTGATGCTCAAAACAACTATCATATTGAAACACTACATCACAAACAAAACAATTCAATGCATGCCAAGTGTTTGACAAATTGTCTCAGTTCAGATTTGGGGTTTATTAGTGGCCTTTATAGTAAGGGTCATTACAGATAGTATAGGTCCCAATTCCTTTGATAGGATATGTGGATTTATCTCCAATAGTAACCTCTTCACTTGAGTGCCTGTTAAGTGTTTCAAACTAATTTCTGAATCCAGTTATATGCCTTGATGCTCCACTGTCTATGATCCAAGTGTTTTTATTTGTATTTATTTTGCTTGATAGGGCTAAGAAGAAAAGTGAGTTTTCTCCTTTGACTTCGGCTAGAGTAGCTTGTGTTTTCTTCCTTTCTGGACAATTCCTATGAGTGTGCCCATATTTGTCGCATTTGTAACACTGAATTTTAGACATATCTCTTTTCTGAAGGTTTTTATTTCCTCTCTTCCATTTGGAGAACTTTTTCTTTTTGTTGAAGGTATTTGTATTAAGTGCTTGGATTTATCCTTCTTTATTTGGCCCTAATCCTCTTGAGATTAGTCGAGATTCCTCTTGAATGCACTCATTCTTAAGTTGTTCAAATTTGGGTAAGGGGGGTGTTTTGCTAATACATTGAATGTAGGATTCCCATGAAATTGGTAATCCTCTTAGGGCTATGAGAGAGATTTCTTGATCATCTACCTCATTTCCAATAGTTTGTAATTGGTCTTTTACTTCAGATATCCTTGAAAAGTATGTAGATATTGTATCATCTTTATTCATCTTTATGTTTAAAAGTTGTTGTTTCAAGGTTAACATTCTGCTTGCATTGTTAACTTCATATGTATTTTTAATGGTTTTAAATACTTCATATGCTTTAGGCAGTCTGGCTATAGATGGAAGAATATGATCTTTAACTGAGTCAATAATTATTTTCTTTGCTTTATTATTACGCCTTTTCCAGGTAGATTTCTCTAGTTCAGCATTTGGCATGTTTAGATTTTCTTCTGTGTAAGACTCTAATTCTAGTTCTTCAAGAATGGCAATGATTCATATCTTCTAGAAAATGAAGTTAGAGGCTCCTTCAAGTCTATCTTCCACTCTCATATTACTTGACATTTTGAATATTTTCTTAGTCAGATATATCCTCGGCGTATATAGCCTCTGCGTCGATTTGTTATTTACTTCCGATAAATGCTTATGGGTAATATGGTTGTCTAATTTATTCTCTTAATATGCTGGCTCTGATACCATGTTGTGAAATATGGATTGAAGAATAATGACAGTGATTTTGGAAGACTGATTGTCGTGAGATATTGATCGTCTCCATCATTGAATCTAGTTTAAATACAAGAGGAAAGGTTACCTACGTAGGGACATGTCCATATGTGGCAGTTGCCACGTATGGACATGCCCCTACGGAGGCAACCGTTCATAACAATTAGTTTGTTTATGTTTAATTTCTGAACTGTATGCTCTATTAATATATCACTCTCTAGATAATAACCGATTTACCATCAGTTAGATTCATGAGGGCTATATCTTAACAAGGAGAACATGGTTATGAAAAATGAAATGCAATCTATAACTATGAGGATGTCTAAAGAGATTGAAGACTAAAAGAAAAAGGAAGAAAATCTTGTTGTATCCCTGAAGAACAAATTTGAAGAATGTGGTAGGTTGGTTCATGAGAATTATATGTTGAGAACTAATTTAGTACAATCCCAGGACAATGAGCAAGATCTTGAAAGACAAATGATAATTTTGAGAGATGATCTAACTACAACAAGTGAGTACAAAGAGAAATTCAAGATTAGTTCAACATAGCTAGATGAGCTATTGAAGCGACAAAGGCAGATTGAAGATTCTAGTGGACTTGGATTTGAGAAAGGACAGAGTTTCGGTACTGCTAATGAATATCAAAACCATAAGGTACCGATACGATAGTTTAATGCTTATAAATTTAATGGTAGATGTTTTGTTTGAAATAGATTTGGTCGCATGGCTAGGCAATGTAGAAACAAAAATCAAAACCCTCATTCTTCTCTCGGTAAATGTTCTAAATGCAATAAGTATGGTCATAAGACAAAAGATTGTAGAATGAATGTTAAATTCTATGCATGTGAAAAATTTGGACATATGGCTAATCAGTGTAGGTAAAGAAATTATACATGTTTTAGAAAAGCAATTCAAAGAAACAATGTTACATTTTATGCATGTAATGAGGTTGGACACATTGCTAAATTATATAGAAGCAGAAATCCACCGATTGGTAATGAAGGATCAAATGAGAAAGGGAAAGAGAAGGTAAATGAAATCCGGCAAGATCATACTCAGAGATGGGTCAGGAAGACTGAAGAACAATCAACAGATGGAAATGCACAGGTTACTTATCTGGCAAAGGAGGTTGCTCCTACACCGGTAGGTAGCTCATTTGGTAACTAAGGCAGATGCCTTAGGGGTAGGCAAAATTCATGAAGATGTTGCATATGCCCTGGGAAGAGGTTCTAGAAGATGTTCTAGACATTGGAGATGCTTATCAGGCATAGATATGTTTTGTTCGAGATCCAGTATCTTTCACCGAAAGTCATTGATTTCAATGAAAGATTAGGGTTTTTCCCAGAGGATAAAAGGTTGAATTCACTTCATTTTTCATCAACCTGCATTCAAAGTGATTCAGAGAAATCAAAGGCATTTCAGAGCAATCAGATTTATTCTTAAGCAATTTCACCAGCGACTAGAGGAATTTGTTGAGGGTTTTCACCGAAAGTGATTAATAGGCATTTATTTTAAACATGGAAGCAGGATCATCATCTATTCCTATCTTTGTTCCAAATCTAACTATAGTAGAGGTCAAGGACTACCCCAAGCCAATTTTCAAGCAGTATCCATAAGTGGCTACCCCAAAAAATTCACTTGGACAATTTTCTTGTGTTCTGAAGGGAGTTGTTTATATTGAAGATGTTAGGGAATATATACACTATCATATTGAGGATTTGGGGACATCTGATATAAAGAGCATGTACATGAGAGAGCTTATGGGAGATTCTAGAAAGATCAAACTGGCACATAAGCACGTTGAAGACTTAGGGTTTACCAGCATTCGAGACATTCCAAAATTTGAAGATTGAATCATTAGGTATGTTTTGATTAGAGTACATGGGGAGTTTATCTGGTTAGATAGACCTTACAAGATCACCAAGGAAGCCATCAGGGGAATCACTAGTTTACCACAGGTTGGGGAACGTCCAAACAAGAAGATTTCAAATGATTATGTCAACAAAATCACCGACATGACATCTTATAGAAGATCTATGAGAATAAGCACTATTATCGACACAGACATTAGATTCGGTAGCATGATAATCGGTTATAAGGTAAATCAATCAAACCAACTGAATTTTGTTTCTAGTTTCTGCATTTTCATAGCTTACAAAATGATGAGAGAAAATGAGAAATTGGATTTATGTGGTTGGATGTTGGATGAACTATTAATAAACCTAGGAAAGATTAAAGGTGAAAAGAAAGGGACTTTCTTGTGTGGCAACTTAATTGTCTGCTTAATTTTATTTTTCATGAATGACTCTCCTGGTTTTAGGAAGAGACAATGGGCATTTTATATAGCGATAGGGAGACAATTAAAATAGTCAATTGCTACTTTATGTAGTTAGAGAGATGATAAAGTATGGGGATATTTTAAGGGATTCCAGAAGTCTATGAAATTTAGGGAAAGGGTTCCTAAGCATATTGTTGGAAAATACTCAGTTGACATATGTTTCATGGTGAAGAAAGATGAAACACTTATGGAAGTCGTTAAGCTCCAGAAGATTTGGATTGAGGAAATGGGCTATAAAGTTGATGCACAAATCCTTGAGGCTTATGCAAAAATGTTGATTGATGCACCTATTGATGAGGTAGAGAAGCCTTGTGGTACTACAAAACATAAAACATAAGAGGTTGAAACAGAGCTCAACTGGAAGAAGAGAGAGAAGTGGGATGGAAAAGCTAGCAAGTTTGTTGAGAAGGTTTCACAAAACATCAAAGCATTAATTGATGTTGTCCCAGAGAAAGGTATGAAGAGGAAGGATCCAGAAGTACACATCGAGCCTATTATAGAAAAGTATGAATCTGAGGATGACACACCCCTGACATTCAAGAGGGTTGTAAGGAAGAAAATAGAGGAAACAAGAGTAGAGGCTAAAAAGCAACCGGTTAGGAAGGTTACATTCAAGTTACCGGCACAGATGCAAGCACCAAAAGTAAACACTTTAGCTCCAACTGGTACTACAAAAAGGAAGAAGAAGAATGACATTGACATAGCTATTCAAATTGGTAATGTAACTATCACACAACCAAAAACTTGTGCAAAATTAGTAGATGAAATCACTAAGGATGGCATGTTAAATAATGTGCAATTTTACTATGATTATTTAGATAATGTTGAACAAAGAGAGATAGAGGAGGCAGTTTTGTTATATTTAGATATTTATAAGAAATCCTTGATAGAAATTGAAAGCCAAATACTGGTAGAACTGTATGATATGTTAGATTCTAGGAGGCTATCAACAATACAGGAAGACAAACACATAAAAATTCAAGAATTGTTATCTATTTGTGTTTCTATTACTCCAGAGGAAATGGATAAGACACTTGAGGTTGTAGATTGAAAAGTCTTTAACAACAAACATAGAATAACCAACATGATGCTAGGAAGGGTAAATGAGATAATAAAGGAGACCCACAAGACATGGGCTAAGTTCTTTGAGGAAAACAAAGGTTTATTTACTTCACCAGAATCAAAGATAGACACTACAGACACCTCAGTTGAAGGGAAAGGAAAGGGTATTATGGGTACTTCTACCTCAATTTTGAAGAGCATGAAGATAGTGTAAATTAAGCCCCCGATAGATACAAGTGTACAAATAAATGTTGAGATACCGGCTAATATAGAGAGTGAAAAGGTTGATAATATATAGGATACTAATGTTGAGGATAATAGTCCTTCGGATACAAATGTACAGGTTGAGGTTACAATTCCTATAGGGGAACTGGTGGTTACAGAGACTGCACCAAGTGGAGAAGCCATCGGTGCAAGTGAGGAAGCTATTAAGGATAAATCATCAGAGGAGAAGAAAGGGGAATCCAGCAGGGAACCGGTAGTAGGTCCATCATTGTTGTCAATTGACACCTCACGGGTTGTAAAGAAAAACATAACTAAGATGAGTCCTACTGAACTCATGATGATGGTTGCACAAAAATTAATGAAGAAGGGATCTATAGATAAAGGGATTATTGATTAGTCTATCACTATTTTACACAGACTAGTCCCAGATTGCAAGATTGATAGGGAAGCGAGCCCATCTGGAAAGCTTATGATAATTACTGAGCACATTTCAAAGGATTTTCAATCCTTGTAGCAGATTTGAAACTGGCAAGCATTGGAGAGATTCACTTAGGCTAAAAGTGTCACATTTGATCAAGTGATTGAATCTAAGAAGAAGAAGATTGATAAAAAGCTAAAACTAATAGATAATTATTTGAAGCAATGTATAAATATTTATAGGGTATGTTGTAACACACATATACTTACAGTTAATGTGGATAAGAAGATTAATGAGTTTTGGGAGAAAGTTGCAAATATAGCTAATTCTTTTGATGGATTGACTTTATTGACTACATCCATTGATGGTCAAATTTTAATTTTGGAAGCCCAAATTTCAATTCTTGAGAAGGAAAAAGACAAAATCATAAGAAGAGTCAGAAGTCTTAGAGGCTTGATGAGTCCCAGTTGGATTCACTCAGTGTACATAAGAAGGAATGTATGGATATGGTTGGAAAGCCCACACCAGTAGAGATAAGTGAGAAAGAATCATTTGCACATATACTAAATGGACTTGTATCTATTTCCGACACTTTCAAATCTAGTTGGGATACTTATCTTGAGCTATTGGAGAAGGCATATCTAGAAATTTTTAAATTTGTTAAGCTCTGGTAAGATATTTTTGGGATATTCATTGTACGGTTTTGGATCTTTGACATTCTTTTGAAATTTTGATGGCATTGATGTCAAAGGGGGAGCGATATAGATGTGAAACAAAATAGAAGGAGTTGTATACATTAGGGAGAGATATTGAGATCTATGGAGACATGAAGTATTTTGCATTGATGAATATTCAGCTCAAGGGGAGCAGGCAGGATGAAATTGGCAAATGAAACCTTGACCATTTTTCACATGAGTGTTGCCATCAATACCAAGGGGAGAGATTGTTGGAAATTGAACTCAATTGGTTGGTTTTAATATGTTGTCATTGATGGCAACATGATATTTTGTTTCAGCTTCATGTTTTGGTTCAGTTGTGTACCAACAGGCACTTCATCGACACTACATCGGCACTGGTGGATAGAAGAATTTCTTTGGTTACCTACAATAGAGGCCGACATGGTTTAGAAAAAAGGTTATCAATATTGGAGGCTGACATCTCTTGGATCCAACATCGGCAATTGTTCTTTTTATTCATGTATTTATGTTATCTAGCTAACATGTTATTTGATATTGTAATAATCTTTGTAAGCCGACATAAGGCATGATAAGTTGTATAGGGTATATAGGTCAGTTGGATTAGAACATTTTGATATAATCATGGTAATGAAAATGTAATGGAGACGTGGATGTGATATGATGCAAAATATATCAGAGGATATTTTTGTAAGGGTTATTCCAGTAAAGGGTTTAGGGTTTCAGACTGGAATAGATAGAGCTTAAATCAGAACTATATTTTGGCATAGAAGATGTTATCTTAGCAGTTCAACACTTCTCCGGATTGTAGTCTAGATTTATATGTAGTCAGTAAGGCTCCTTTTGTGATTGAGCGGTGTGCTCTAGGCTATAAGCCTTCCTGCAAGTGCAGGCCCCTTATATTTTGTAATATCTCTTCATATGGCCAATGGATTGATATTGTGGGTCACAATACCACCAGGTTTTTTCCTCTTTAAGGTTTTCCATGTATAACTTTGTGTGTTATGGTTCTCATTTATGTTATTCACTTATTGGTTTCTTTATTTCTTTCAATTTTTTATGTACCGGTATACCGGTTGGTGTATGCATGTTTTAATAAGGTTAAAATTAAACTTCCAAGTATAACATTGATTCACCCCCCCCTCAATGTTATTGGATTCCAGAAAAGACATGTGAGGACTTGGATTTGAGAAAGGAGAATCCTTTGGTTCTAGTCAAAGCAATCATCAGCCGAAAAAAGAAAAAAGAAAACTCTGGTAAGACAACCTAATGCTTACAAATTCAATGGTAAATGTTTTTTTTGTGGTAAATTTGGTCACATGGCGAGTCAATGTAGAAGTAGGATGAGTAATGGGATGATAAATAATATGATGAACAATTGTCCTACCTTTACTGGTCAATGTTTCATATGCAACAATTTTGGTCATACGTCAAACATGTGTAGAATAGTAAACAACAATTTTCAATAACAGATTTTATGCTTGTGGGATGTTTGGGCATATTTCTAATCAATGTAGGATGAGACCAAATCAAATGAATTTTAGGCCTATACAGTGTTATTTGTCATGCATGCAACAAACCTGGTCATATTTCAAGAAATTGAAGAAGTAGGAATGCTCCAGTAGACAAGAATAAATTAGATGAAAAAGGAAAACCTAAAGTGGAAGAGATCAAAGATCAGCATAAGAATATGTGGGTGAAAAAGGAAGATTAAAATGTGCAAAATGGCTCCACACCTAATATTGGTGTAGGAACCTCATCCGGCATCTAAGGCCTAATGTCTTAGGGGAAATATTTTCATGCACTTCTTTAGAACCCTCTTTCGGAGATCTGTAACTGGTCAAGGATGGTTGCAGATGGTGAATATTAAATGTGCAGTTGTTATCTGAAATATTTCATGGTGATTTAATATTCTAGTGAGTGAATTCATGAAAAGAAGAGTGTCTGGAAGCCTTTAGGGTTATGCATTTATTACAACTTGAAATTAGGCTTTCAATGGATGACAAGGAATTTCAATAGCTCATTTTTCACAATGTGATTAAGAGAAAAGATCAGAGAAGCAATGTAAAAGAGATTTAGCAGTGCAATTCAAGCTTGTGGCATCTAGTTAACAATTTTGTGCATTCGTTTGTAATTGAAAAGGTATTTATCCATTTGTGAAGCTATCTATTCATACCCTTATTTCAAAATGGCATTTGTATCTACATCTGGTGTTGCGACTCCATTGGTGGTCGGGATTGCTAAGAGGGCAAGGCCCATATTCAAAAGGCATGTAATACCCGCCAAAATACCACAGATAAACTAAGGATCTAATCATACTAAATAGAGATAAAAAAAATTATTTACAACTAATGCAACACATAACATCATCTATAATTACATTCATTAACATCATTCATCATAAACATGAATTATAAACACATTATTAACTAGTTACGCAAGTGGAATAACATCACAATCATTACTTCTATATCTCTAGGGTACCTTAACATCATTACTTAATTAACTATCCTAAGTGATAACATTCTACTCACTTTATTACCACATTTATTATCAATTAATCCTTATTCTTATTCAAATGCAACTTATATATTTTCTTCCATTACGATATGCAATCTACTTGATTATTTAACCATTATGAGATGCACTGTACTCTATCATCTAACTAACATGATATGTTTACTCTTCTCAATGCAAGACTAATCCATTTTCTTGAGTTCATTTTGTGGGGTAGAAATTAGGAATCATCACAAGATAAGTAGATCAATCAAAACACAAGACATGATAACTCAATGAAAAGAACACTCATTGAAATGAACCTAATTCTAAGCACACTCAATAGAGATATGAAAACAAAGCATTCAAAGATGAAAAATTATGCAAACCAGATATAGAATTGAATACTCCTTCCATGTGGCTCCATTGTTGTTCTTTCCTCTTCAATGGGTTTGTGGATCTCACCTACAAGTGCTCACACAATTGAAAGCAAGATTGATGAAAAGCTCAAGAGTACTAGAAGCGTAAGTTCGGTAGTTTGATTAAGGATTCGGATTATTAAGGCTCAAGGATTCAAGGGTGAAGAAATTCATACAATTTATAGAGAAATTGGAGAAAAAGACAAGATTAGCATGATAGTGATTCAAATGGAAATTCAAATCAAGAATAGCAAAATTATGACATATCTATGACAAATTGCTATGCAAGGCTTATGACAATTCATGACAAATTTCTATGTCAAGAATTTATGACATTTTATGACAAATTCTATGACAAATTTCTATGTCAAGAATTTTATGACAATTTATGACAAATTCTATGACAAATTGCTATGTCATTGCCATAAATTTAGGAAAGAAATAGGAGGAAATTGAATTTAAGAATTAAGAAATTAGGAAATTAGAGAATTAGTGAATTAATCAATAATTTTTCATTTATTAATTAATTCACTCACAAAGAGGAATAATTAGCCAGTTAAATGAATATTTAATTGTAATGAGAAAACTTAGGATTAATAAATAATTTAGTAATCCTAAAGGAAGAAATGACGCACAAGGTTAAATGATTAAATCATGAAACCCTAGAAGACAAATTAGAAATGTGAAAATGACAATTAGGTCTTGATTGAAGATAATTAACTTGATCATGATTTTGAATTTGATAAATGACCAAGGCGACAAAATGATTTGATTGATAAATGCGCCAATTGACGAGGAACAATGACAAATTGATCCAAATTGACATAATTGAGACAGATAATGATCGATGACAAATCAGTTGAAAAATGACAAAATTGACAAAATAGATTGCAAGATGACAAGATTAGACATGACCATGATCGATGACAAATCGATCGCAAGATGACAAGATTGAAGGATTGATGATAAATCGACAAGATTGATAAACCGATCGCCAAATGATAAGATTGAAAATAGGACAAAACCCTAATTAGGATTGACGATGTCCAAAATGATGCGAAATTAGCACGCACATTGATGCAATAAGATAAAATCGATCAAAATCATGACTAGATTATGTTGTCGACAAGACCAAATTTGAGGACGAGGTGACTGAAGAACTGTAGAAGAATGACTCGATGTTCGCAAATGATAAAGACCAAGTGCATGACATAGGAGAAATGTTAATGCGACGCAAAAACCTAAAATGAGGCAATGCGCAAATGTTAAAGTATGACCTCGCAAGCGTTGACCATTTTTGGGTGTCTACATTTTGCCCCTCTTTGAGACAATGCGATTTTAAGCGTTGTTTCAAAGAACAATAACGAAAATGCCCCAGACAATAATAATGACATATGCATGCCCCCTCGAGGAATTGGCCGGAAACATGCGGAAAAGAGGCCAATTGATAGATAAAAAATGATAGGATCGAACAGACTGAAAATCGGATATCAGATGCATGAAGGACAAGCAATTTAAGGTGCACAAGACCGCGACCAACATAAGATGGAGAGGATGCACGTCCATCTATGCAATGACAAAGAGCTATAAATGAGACCAAGAGGGTGAAGATGACTCACTTGCACTAGCCAAAGAGGAGGATTTGTTACTCTGGACAAGGACACTTGCAGACAGATGGTGAACATTCCAACAGCGGATCACCTTGGGGAACATGTACGCACATTCAGACGACCGGAAGATGCAGGAGCAGCAGTATGTATCTCGAAAACCCATGTGTTGAATTTCATGAATTTTGATGACTTACGGGACATTGCGGGGATGAGGAGGACAGAGGGAGCACCCAGTGATAGAGGCACGTACTCCTTATGACAGACAGTGGACATTATGTAGTTTGACATTTTGTAGTCAGCCTGCGAGCCATACTTAGGACAGACAGTCCGATTTTGTACTCCGACATGATTGTGATATGTGATATGATATGCATCGATATGATGGGATGCAATGATTTGTAGTTATTTTTTTTCATGTATGGATGACTTATGCACTGGTTTATGAACATGTATGGATGCATTTTTATGTATTTTTTTGATGTATTTATGAAATGAAATGGCTAAAATGCTTGATGTAATATGTGATGGAATGCAAATGTACTAACCAAATGAATGCAGGATGTAGCATATGTGCGTGGATATCGGAGCACTAGACGGAACTGCCTATTCGACCGGACGGAAGAAGTGTTAGGAAGAAGAAATGAGATAGAAGACAGTGAGAGATGATGAAAACTTGCTTTCAGTAATGCACTTTGTAGGTGAGAACCTTTATTTTTATTTAGCAAAATGGATGCGTAGCATCATGGCATTGAAGGCCAGAGCTGAAATGCAACCCTTTTTGCGAAAGACAGACACATCACAGACAAACGACAATCACAATCAAAAGAAAAGGATCATGAACCATCCCGGTCACTCTAAATCACTCAGTGACATCATCGAGCAACATAGGAACATGATCGAAGCCAAAGATAAATCAATAAAAAGATAAGACTCACAAATTCAAGCAAATCAGACAAACATCTTGATCTTCATTGTCAAAAGTTGAAAGTACTGATAGGACGATCATGCTGTCTGGTTTCAGGAAATGTGGTACCCCATCTAAGACAGGACATAGTCTGGTTTCGAGTATACCACACCCTGTATAAGACCCATGATGGTGTGACAAGGACAAATGATTTGATGTCGATATTCAATTGATAAGACAATTTTGATCAGTTTGAATGTTTGATTTTGATTGAAAAAGCTCATCTGTTTAGAGCATGATTCCAGTTAAAGCACAATGTTTGATTGCGAGGCGTTGTAGGAATGCTCAGTGATCTATCTCTGCATAGGGGGGTTATTTATTGCAAAATGTTTGTTTTTGTTTTTGGAGTTTTACAAAAAAATTTGTGTTCATTTTTTTTTCAGGACTTTATATGATTTTTTTTGGATTTTTTAAGGACATTTTTCAATTTTTATGACTTTTTTCAGGACATTATTCGATTTTTTTGTTTTGATCTTTTTTTTCAGGACATTTTGCGATTTTTATGATTTGTTCAGGACATTTTTCAATTTTTAAGACTTTTTTCAGGACATTATTTGATTTTTATGAATTTTTTTTTCAGGACTTTTTTCAATTTTTTTTTTTGAAAGATTTTTTTCAGGACATTTTTAAATGATTTTATGATTTTGCCCCAAGTGTCTAGCAAGGCAAGAAATATGACAGGTGAATAAATAGGCTTGCTGAAATGATGGTGGATAGAGGGAAAACAAAGGCCTTTTATTATGGAGACAATACGGATGCAATTTTCAAGGGCTATTGCGCGATGGGACAAAAGACTGGATATGACAATGTAAAGCAGTAAATGGCATGAGGGACATGTCAAGAGGTTTTTGAAACCATGTTTAAATTTTGCATCCTTATGTCAGATCAAGATCAAGGAATGAAAAAGAGTGTATGGATAGTGATAAGATATGGAGAGGATAAGAAAGACCAAGAATGGATAAGGGACATGGATTGAAGGTCGAGATTGGCTAAGGGACAGTGGCAGAAAGTTGTAATAAGCCAGGGAATATGGATGAAAGGTTGAAATAAGCAAATGGGCAAATGACCAAAAGCTATGATGGACTAAAAGCTGCAAACAAGATGCATGATGCTCATGATGATCCTTAGGCTTGTCAAGATCAAAGGTGGAAAGAGAAACTGGACATGAGGGAGAATAGGATATGAAGGGTAATGACATGGTGTGATAGGATAATGAAGGGCAATAAGATATGAAGGAGGAAACCTGCCCCCAAGTATGGTATGCAAGAAGTTCATAGATTACGCATGATGCCTGTTTGCCAGGTTTTCATCATGGTACTTGCCCAAGGCGCCTGTTTGTCAGGTTTTCACCAATGGACGAATTATTTTTTCTTGACTTTTTTCTTCTTTTTCTTTTTTTACTTTTTTCTTTTTTTTTGATTTTTTGACTTTTTCAATAGAAGATGGACACATGATAGGGGATGGAAGAAGGACTCAAGCATCTTTTTATTTGGATAGTAGCCTTGAAAAGAATGGACCATGACCTTTAAAAGTATGCTCAAAGACGTTGGTAGGATAAGGACATGGACAATGAGATGAAACTAAGGCGAGGATTTATGCAAAGGATTAGATGGAAGGATGGAAAATATGCATTGGATAATGGATAGGGTATTCGAAGAATTGGGCTTGAGTGGATGGAAATGAAGGCAAGATCGACATTGGCACACACCTTGAGGGGTGATGGACTGATGGAGGAAAGATGTATTTTGGATATTGAGATTTTGACGAAGGAAAGGCTATGGATTTTGGGACATAAGGGCCCAAAATGGATGAAGAAGGTGATGGAGGAACAGACTTGGAAGGTTTGGATGGAGGAATAGAAATTTTGGATGCCAAGTTGGATTTTACTCTTTGTGCTTCAAGGAGCTTCTTAGGGATCCACATGGTTTTTGATTTTTCATGCTTTTGTGGTTCCTTGGAGTGCATTGCTTGCACAAGGGATTTAGGAACCCATATATATTTTGACTTTGCTTTATTTTGCTCAATGGGCCTTTGTGGCCTTTTGGATATTTCTTTTTCTTTATAGATCATATTATTCTTTGTTTTGACATGTCGATTATATTGGACATGTTGATCCTTGAATACATGTGGATTGCTAGACTTACGACTTTTATGCTTGGCATCCAAATTGCTTGGAGGAGGAAATGAATGTCGGTGTGGATGGGAATGATATGGAGGCATGTGGGATGGATGGAAGGTTCTCCAAGATGTGTGCCTTTGCTGATGTTGCATAGGAGATGGAGGGATATAGGGACCTAGAATGGATGGAAGCGATGATGGGGAAGGTGGACATTTGGATTTTGACTTTGAAGGGGTACCAATGCCTTGAGTGTGAGCTTTGTAGCCATGACCATTAGTATACTCTTTAATATGGAGGGGTTCTTTCTCATGAAGGTCTACTCCTTTGCCTTTATGAATATCTTGACTTGTAGGATACTCTTTGCTTTGGGAAGAAGACGCGAGTCCATTATGAGGTGGATGTGATATGAGAGAAATAATGAGATCTTGAAGTGGATCGGATTGCACCAAAGTGGAAGAACCCATTATGCATGTCGAGGGTTCATGAACATCTTGCACTGACACGTTAGAATCATGAGGGGTATCAGGATCATGAGGAGGACTAGGATTTTGTAGTGGACATGGTTCAATGACTGGTTCTTCAAGAGATGGAATGGGAGGAATAATGGGAACACCAAAAGGAATGAGATCTTGGAGTGGATATGGGGGATTAGGACAAGGAGATGGAGGAACAAGTGGATCTTGTGGAGGATCTGAAGGAATGATAGGGTCTTGTGTTGGAAATGAACTTGGAAGGATACTTTGATCTTGACAAGGAGGAAAATCATTGGATTCCTCTTTAAAGGTACTTTGCTCTTGACTTTTAATGGGATCATCAGAAAGGATGGAAGGGATATCTTGAATGTCAATGGGATTTGAAAGGACATTTTTTTCATGAAATGGAATGGGATCATTTGGGATTTGATGGACTGGGATATCTTGATCTTGCTCGGGAAATGGAGTGTCAATAGGACTTTGGATAGGATGGACAAGAATAGGGGAATCATCATGCGTGTCTGGGAATATGAGATCTTGGTCAACAGTTGGATGGGATGATAAGGTTTCAGGATCTTGATCTTGATTTTCTTTAGGACTCATTTCTTCATGTGCTAATTTATCCTCTTGACATGAGGTTGGATTTTGGATATGCGTGGGGGATTCTGACAAGGAATCAATGTTTTGGCATGAAGGGGATGCACTTTGAACATTTGTGATGGGTTTTGGCAAGGAATCAATGCTTGAACATGAGGAAGAGGGACTTGGAATGGGGTCCTCTAAAACAGGTAATGGCAATAAAGTGCATGGTGGCATTGGATCTTGTATTTCTGAAACATGACAAGGATGTGCATCATGAATTGGATTATCTTG